>NC_083432.1:905000-985008 GCF_020745735.1 Hemiscyllium ocellatum | reverse complement strand
CAAAGGCTGAGATGTGACCTGATACAAGTATATATTATGAGAGGCACACTTTATAAAAAATATTATGATTTCTCTGAGTAGGATATTCACATAATCTTCCCAGGGTGGAAATATCCTTCAGAGTGTCACAATTTCAACGTAAAACTATACCTCCAGTATTTGATATGTGTGAACGAAATCATTTGTTTTGACAGAGAGAGCGTGAGGTGACTGAATGTGCTCCTGGGGAATAATAGAAATAGACAAGATAACAATGTTTAAGCCTCATTTACACAGACACATAGTCAGGCAGACAACAGAGGGTTATGAGCATGTGCAGACAGATGGGATCTGTTTAGAATGACATCATGTTTGCCACAGAAAGATTGCCCATAAATTCCATTCCTGTGCTCTGCCCTTTTGCAATGTCAGGCAGACCTTCATTGGTTCGAGTTTTGCCCATCCATTCAAAGGAGCTATTCAATGACACAATCCAAATCACGTTTCCCAACATTTTTTTAATACCTCAGGTGCTGTGTGATCATTAATAGAACATTGATACATGCTCCAAAATTCAATAGTTTTATGAAGTGAAGATGAGTATTGCATAAAGTAATCAAGGGGTATGTGTCCCCAAAGTCTGCATTATCATGATATCACGATCATCCTCAAGAATTGAAAACCAGTTCTTGGAGCATACTTAAAAGGTGTTGGAAATTTAATTTAAACATTAATTGTATGCACCTTTCTATCCAATATACACCAATCATCATACAATTCCCAAGAAAGCTGAGGGCCTGAAGCCTGACTGTGTTGTACATAATTGGAAGGAAGGTTCCCTAATCCCAGAAATGATCCAAGAGGACGATGGTGATACCATCCCATCCCAGGGAATTTGTTTAACCTCAGCAGGTGTCTCTCAGTGACCTGCCTTTGGTTTCTCATCACACTGCAGCTCTGCCTCCTGGGAGCAGCTGATTGGATATCCCATGTCAGGTGTGTCAGACTGAGAGTTGCACGTTTTGTAGCAATGTTGAGTTCATGTTTCAGATTCAATCAATTCTGCTCTGATTGGAGTTTGTGTGATTTTACAAACTTTCATCAATACTAAGAACTGAATTGATTTTTATCCATAATTTATAATCACATTTCCCTTTTCTCTCTCTTAAGTGAATCTAGTGGCCTTCCTGATCTTGTCCAAGGGAAAATGCGGTGTTTTCACCTTGCACCACACGCTATTTGGTGGCAATGGCAATGACAGATCTACTGTTCATTATACTTGAGATTATAATGTACCGATTCAATGAGTACTTTTTCCCCTCGGAATTTCCTGGACATTACCCCTGTGTGTGCTGTTCGCTATGCCCTCCGCCGTGCAGTCACAGATTACTCTGTCTGGTTTACTGTCGCCTTTACTTTTGACCGTTTTATCGCCATTTGTTGCTCGAAGCTGAGATCAAAATATTGCAATGAGAAAACCGCAGTGTTGTTTTCTCGCAACTAGCGGCATTCTGCTTTCTCTGAAAAATATTCCAATCTACTTTAGATTTCGGCCTTCTGAGATAATCAGCAATGTACCCTGGGAATGTTCGAACACACGAGCGTATTATCATGACCCTGTATGGAGGGGATTTAAACTATTTGAAAAGGTTCTAACCCCAATGCTCCCTTCATTTTAGTTTTGCTGTTGAACACACTAACTATCAGACACATTGTTGTAGCCAGTCGTGTTCGTAAAGTACTGATGGGTCAGAAACAGAGGCAGGATCACTCTGACACTGAGATGGAGAGCAGAAGGAAGGCTATGATTTTACTGTTCACCATATCTGGCAGCTTCATCATTCTGTGGCTGTGGTACCTTTTAGATTATTTTGGAGTTTTAGAGCATTTGTTAGATGATGACTCTGAATATAGGTTTGAAAAAATTGCAGATATGCTTCGGATTTAGGTTCCTGCACAAATAGTATTATTTACGTAGTGACACTGTCCAAGTTTCGGGAGAAAATTCGGAACACAGTGAAAGCTCTTTTCTCCTAAGTTGTTTCATGAGACCCACAACAAAATCCATTGGGAGCAATGGGGGACTAATGCTGATTGCTATAAACCGGAAAGAAAATGCCTGGAGGAGGTACTAAAAAAAATAATTATTTTTTGCAAGGTTAGTGAAGGTTTGTAGCTCAGGTTGAGGTTTAGAGTGTAGGTTTGCTCGCTGAGCTGTAGGTTGATATCCAGACGTTTCATTACCTGGCTAGGTAACATCATCAGTGGTGACCTCCAAGTGAAGTGAAGCTGTTGTCTCCTGCTTTCTATTTATATCTTTCTCCTGGATGGGGTTCCTGGGGTTTGCGTGATGTCATTTCCTGTTTGTTTTCGGAGGGTTGTTAGATGGTATCTACATCTATGTGTTTGTTTATGGTGTTGTGGTTGGAGTGTCAGGCCTCTAGGAATTCTCTGGCATGTCTTTGCTTCACCTGTCCCAGGATAGATGTGTTGTCCAGTTCAAAATGGTGGTTCTGTCTGGTGACAGCCAGATGACTAAGACCCCTCGGAATAGTTGTGGTTCTGTTCGCCGAGCTGGGAATTCGTGTTGCAGACGTTTCGTCCCCCGTCTAGGTGACATCCTCAGTGCTTGGGAGCTTCCTGTGAAGCACTTCTGTGATCTTTCCTACGGTATCTGTCGTGTTTGAATCTGCCACTTCCAGTTGTCAGTTCCAGCTGTCCGCTGCAGTGGCCGGTATATTGGGTCCAGGTCAATGTGTTTGTTGATTGGATCTGTGGATGAGTGCCATGCCTCTAGGAGTTCCCTGGCTGTTCTCTGTTTGGCTTGTCCTATAATAGGAGCGTTGTCCCGATTGAACTCATGTTGCTTGTCATCTGAGTATATGGATACTAGGGATAGCTGTCGTGTCGTTTCGTGGCTAGTTGGTGTTCATGGATGTGGATCATAGCTGTCTTCCTGTTTGTCCTATGTAGTGTTTTGATCAGTCCTTGCATGGGATTTTGTACACTACATTGGTTTTGCTCATGCTGGGAATCGGGTCCTTTGTTCTGGTGAGTTGTTGTCTGAGAGTGGCTGTTGGTTTATGTGCTGTTATGTGTCCTACTGGTGGCAGTAGTCTGGCTGTCAGTTCGGCAATGCTCTTGAGGCATGGCACTCATCCACAGATTCAATCAACAAACACATCGACCTGGACTTAATATACCGACCACTGCAGCGGACAGCTGGAACTGACAGCCAGAAGCAGCAGATTCAAACCACTATAAATGCTGGAGCAAAGATCACAGAAGCGCTTCACAGGAGGCTCCCAAGCACTGAGGATGTCACCTAGACAGGGGATGAAACGTCTGCCATACAAATTCTCAGCTCGGAGAACAGAACCACAACTATTCCGAGGGGTCTTAGTAGTCTGGCTGTCACCAGACAGAACCACCATTTTGAACTGGACAACACATCTATCCTGGGACAGGTGAAGCAAAGACATGCCAGAGAATTCCTAGAGGCCTGGCACTCCAACCACAACGCCATAAACAAACACATAGATCTAGATACCATCTGTCAACCCCTCAGAACACGAACAGGAAATGACATCACCACAAACCCCAGGAACCCATCCAGGAGAATTTTTACTTTAAATAGTAACCTCTGAGATAGTTCTTTGTCTCTTGAATTGTAACAGATTACAGCACTGTGTGATTTTTTCTGTGTTGCTGGGTTAGATTAGCAGAGGGGTTTTACCCCATGTTGTAACAAAGGCTACCATTCTATCACTACACTTGATAAATGAACAGATCATCTTGATGTGCAGAATTGTATCGAGTGCAATGAGGTATAACAAGGTTGTATTTATCAATAAAAATATATTAATGAAAACATATTAAATTAATATCATGTCTTTGTTGTTCTGATTGTATTCATTACCTTTAATCATTGACTCTTATGTCCAAAATGATGCTCTTCTGTTATAAATGTATCTGGGAGTTTGGCAGATGTTAGGAATTTATAGCAGCGTAAATTCTCTGGGAATTTTACATTTAAGTTTCATGCCATTGGTGATGCAACATGACAGCACACTATTTTGTGAATGAAGGAGACGATGTTTTGCAGGAATATCCAGCTAATGTAACTGAAATACCAGTTTTCAGCTGTAGGTGGCGGCCAGCAACAGAGTGATGGAACATCAGCAAACAGAGGCACTGCTCAGATATTGTGAAAATTAAATACTGTTGGTTTAGTCTGAGAGCTTTCTCAATCTCAGCAGCAAAGCTTTATATGACAATGAGAACTAAATGTAATGCAATGATGTTACTGTGCAATGCTGTAGAGAGTGTACATACACTCACACTCCTCTGGCCCGAAGCATAAATATTGGTTCAAATACTTATTTGAGGAATAATATTTATTCTTCATTTTGCAACAAATTTCTTTTTTTCTTCACTTCCCTGACCCACACAACAGTGCACCTTTTTCCTATCTGCTGCATTTCGAGGTGCAATGTATTTTTGTTCATTCCTGGAGGGGGCTGGCTGAGCCAACATTGATTGCCCATCACTCGTTTTATTTAAATTCATTCACAAGATGGGGATTGGCCGAATAGGCTCCCACTTATTGTTCACACGAGAAGAGGTTAACAGTCCACCCCATTGCTGGAGGTTGGGATGACTTTTTCATCCACTAAAAGGCTTTTTCTGACAATTGATTCATGGTCATCGTTCGACTCTTAATTGTAGATTCCTTTTAAATTGTATTCAAATTCCAACACCCACTGAATTGGAAACCAGTTCTCCAGAATACTATTTGTGTTCCGGGATTAACTGTTGTTTCCCTCTCTGAGACCACAATACAGATGTGGATGAAGATGCAGAGGAGGCAATTAGACCTCTGTAAAACCACAATTAATTGATTCATTACTGAAAGCAAATAACACACCCTTTTAACGAACTAGACATATAAATTGCTGCCTTTCACTCTGATTTCTGCAAGTAAACCCAAACTTTTTAACCTGTGAATAAAACATAGAACAACCCAGTGCAGTACAGGCCCTTTGGCCCTCAATGTTGCGCTGAAATGTGAAACCAATCTGAAGCCCATCTAACCTACACTATTCCATTCTCATCCATATGCCTATCCAATGACCATTTAAATGCCCTTAAAGTTGGCGGTTCTACTACTGTTGCAGGTAGTGCATTCCACACCCCTACTACTCTGAGTAAAGAAACTACCTCTGACATCTGTCCTATATCTATCACCCCTCAATTTGAAGCTACGTTCTCTCGTGCTAGCCATCACCATCCGCGGAAAAAGGCTCTCACTGTAGAACCTATGTAACCCTCTGATTATCTTATATGTCTCTATTAAGATGTCTCTCAACCTTCTTCTCTCGAATGAACATAAGTCTCAAATCCCTCAACCTTTCCTCGTAAGATCTTCCCTCTATACGAGGCAATATCCGAGTAAATCTCCTCTGAAGCCTTTCCAAAGCTTCCGCATTCTTCCTGTAATGTGGCAACCAGAATTATATGCAATACTTCAAGAACGGCCACAATAGAGTTTTCTACAACTGCAGCATGATGTGATGGCTCCGAAACTCAATCCCTCTACCAATAATACTAACACACCATATACCTTCTTCACAATCTTATCAACCTGGGTGGTAACTTTCAAGGTTCTACCTGGACACTGAGATCTCACTGCTCATCGACACTGCTAAGAATCTTATCATGAGTCCTGTATTCTTTATTCCTGTTACTCCTTCCAAGGTGAATTACCTCACACTTATCCACATTAAACTCCATTTGCCACCTTTCAGCCCAGCTCTGTAGCTAACGTATGTCCCTCTGTAACCTGCAACATCCTTCAACACAATGCACAACTCTAACGACCTTAGTGTCATCTGTAAATTAACTAACCCCTCCTGCCGTGTCCTCATCCAGGTCATTTATAAAAGTGACAAAGAGCAGTAGCCCCAAAACAGATCCTTGTGGCACACCACTATTAATTCAACTCCAGGATGAATATTTCCCATCAAACACTACCCTCTGTCTTCTTTCAATGTGCCGATTTCTGATCCAAATCACTAAAATCACCCTCAATCCCAGGCCTCTGTATTCTGGACAATAGCGTACCGTGGGGAAACTTATCAAATGCCTGACTCAATTCCGTACACACCAGATCGACTGCATTACCTTCACCTCCCTGTTTGGTCACCTTCTCAAAGAACTCAATAATATTGATGAGGCACAACCTGACCTTCACAAAAATGTGTTGACGATCCCTAATCAACTTATTCCTTTCTAAATAACTATACACTCCATCCCTTACAACCCTGTCCAACACTTTACCCACAACTGAAGTCAGGCTCACTGGTCTATAATTACCAGAGTTTTCTCTGCTCGCCTTCTTGAACAAGGGAATAACATTTGCTATCCTCCAGGCTTCTGGCGCTTTTCCTGTAGACAATGATGACATAAAGATCAAAGCCAAAGACAAGACAATCTTCTCTCTGGCTTCCCAGAGAATCCGAGGATAAGTCCCATCTGGCCCAGGCCACTTATCTATTTTTACACTTTACACAATTGCTAATGCCTCCTCCTTATGAACCTCAATCCCATCTAATCTAAGAGCCTGTATCTCAGTATTCTTCTTGTCTTTATTCAGTCTGAGTACTGACCAAAATATTCATTCAGCGCTTCTCCTATATCCTCTGATTCCATGCACAACTTTGTACGACTATCCTGATTGGTCCTAATCTTGCTGTAGTCATTCATTTATTCCTGATATACTTGTAGAACACCTTAGGATTTTCCTTGATCCTATCCACCAACTTCTCATGTCCCCTCCTGGCTCTTCTGAGGTCTCTCTTTTGATCTTTCCTGACTAACTTGTAACTCTCGAGTGCCCTAACTAAGCCCTCGTATCTCATTCTAACATAAGCCTTCTTCTTCCATTTGACAAGAAATTCAACTTCCATAGTAAACTACAGTGCTCTCACTGGACAACATCCTCCCTGCCTGACTGGCACATACTGATCAAGGTCTGGCAATAGCCGCTCCTTGAACAAGCTCCACATTTCAATTGTGCCCAGCCCGTGCAGTTTCCTTCCCAACCCGATGTATCCTAACTCTTGCCTAGTTGCATCATAATTGCCTCTCTCCTAGCTATAACTCTTGCCCTACAGCACATGCCTATCTCTTTCCATTACTAAAGTAAATTTCACCGAATTGTGGTCGCTATCACCAAAGTGCTCACCTATCTCCAAATCTTACATCTGGCCAGGTTCATTCCCGGTACCAAATCAAATGTGGTCTTGCCCCTTGTTGGCCTGTCTATATACTGTGTCAGGAAAAACCCCTGGACACATTGGACAGAAACTGACCCACCTAAAAGACTTGAACAGTAGTGTTCCCAGACAATATTTAGAAAGTTAAAGACCCCATTACAACTACCCTGTCAATCTCACCCTGATCAATGATCATCCTTGCTATCCTATCTTCCATATCTCTGGAACTATTCAGAGGCCGATAGAAAACTCCCACCAGAGCGACCTCTCCTTTCCTTTTCCTAATCTCAGCCCATGCTACTTCAGTAGACAAGTCCTCAAACATTCTTCAACAACACTAATACTGTCCTTGACTAACAATGCCAAACCCCTGTCCATACCCACCACCCCTTTACCATTTTCTCTGTTCTTACTGAAACATCTATATCCCGGAGCCTGCAACAACCATTCCAGTTCCTGTTCTACTCATGTCTCCCAAATGGCTCCAACATCGAAATCCCAGGTCCCAATCCATGCTGCAAGTCCATCCACCTTATTCCGAATGCTCCTGGCACACTTTAAAGCACACACACTTGAAACCAACTTCTTGCTAGCCGGTGCCTTCTCGTGACTTTAAACCTTATTTCTGATCTCACTGCTCTCAACCTCCTATACACTCAAACTACAGTTTAGGTTCCCATTCTCCTGCTGAATTAGGTTAAAACCCCACGAGGAGCGTTAGCAAATATTACCCCCAGGATATTGGTATTCTTCTGGTTCAGGTGAAGACCGTCCTGATCGTAGAGGTCCCACCTAGCCCAGAAAGACCCCCAGATATCCAGGAATCCAAAACCCTCCCTCCTACACCATCCCTGTAGCCACCTGTTCACCTCCCCTCTCTCTGTATTCCTCACCTCACTAGTATGTGGCACGGGTAACAAACCAGAGATAACAAGTCTGTTGTTCTTGCTCCAAACTTCCACCCTACCTCCTTGAGTTTCTGCCTTAAATCCTCATCTCTTTTTCTACCTTGGCCGTTAGTATCGATGTGGACCACGACTTGGGGCTGCTCCCTCTCTCCCTCAAGGATCCCGATAGCCTCCTCCCCCAACAGTGTCCAAAACGGTATACTTGTTATTGAGGGGATCCCTGCACTGCCTCCCAGTTGCCCTTCCTACCCCTGACAGTAACCCATCAATCTTCTTCTTTTACCTGAGGTGTGACTACCTCCTTGCAACTCCTCTCAATAACACCCTCTGCCTCCCATCCAAAGATCATTCAGCTCCAGCTCGAGTTCCATAACACGGTTTTTGAGGAGCTGGATTTGGGTGCATTTCTCACAGATGAAATCAGCAGGGACACTAATGGTGATCCTTACCTCTCACATTCTGCAAGAGGAACATTCAACTGCCCTAGTCACCATTACCAATATTCTAAGTTCCCAACGAGACGACTGAATAATAGACAATAGACAATAAGTGCAGGAGTAGGCCATTCTGCCCTTTGAGCCAGCACCACCATTCATTATGATCATGGCTGACCATCCACAATCAGTATCCTGTTCCTGCCTTATCCCCCATAACCCTTGATCCCACTATCCTTAAGAGCTCTATCCAACTCTTTCTTGAAAGTATCCAGAGACTTGGCCTCCACAGCCTTCTGGGGCAGAGCATTCCATACACCACTACAAAAATAAAAGAAACTAGTCACCTTACCAAGGCATACAGAACTTTGATCTGGTTAGAGGAGGAGGAGGACAGGTGGGAGACACTCCCCGAGTAGGGTTTCGGTTAAAGCGAAATCCCGAATATAAAGCTTCACTTCCCCAGCAGTCCTGTGCCCGCTCCTGCTCAGTGTGTGCTTCGCCGATACAGAAGGTAAGTTATTATATATTTTAAACTGACATTTCTCTCGGGCCTCTGGTCCTCGCTGTCGTTCCTCCCACTCCAACTGCCACCAACAAAATGGAGAATGTGCACAGCTGATCAGGCTCAAACTCCATCCAACGGCTTCACCAAGCCTCCAGACGGTGGATACCTTCTTTCACAAGGTTCGTCTTCGAAATGGTGTTGAGCAAGGGGATTTCTTCAAGCTCTTCCTACATGAGTCTCTGTGCCTTAACTAACATTTTTCATCTTTGAGTAAACAGTGAGGACTGCAGATGCTGGAGATCAGAGCTGAAAATGTGTTGCTGGTTAAAGCGCAGCAGGTCAGGCAGCATCCAAGGAACAGGAAATTCGACGTTTTGGGCTAAAGCCCTTCATCAGGAATGAGGAAAGTGTGTCCAGCAGGCTAAGATAAAAGGTAGGGAGAAGGGACTTGGGGGAGGGGCGATGGAGATGTGATAGGTGGAAGGAGGTCAAGGTGAGGGGGAGAGGCCGGAGTGGGGGGGGGGCGGAGAGGTCAAGAAGAAAATTGCAGGTTAGGAGGGCGGTGCTGAGTTCGAGGGAATCGACCGAGACAAGGTGGGGGGAGGGGAAATGAGGAAAGTGGAGAAATCTGAGTTCATCCCTGTGGTTGGAGGGTTCTCAGGCGGAAGATGAGGCGCTCTTCCTCCAACCGTCGTGTTGTTATGTTCTGGCGATGGAGGAGTCCAAGGACCTGAATGTCCTTGGTGGAGTGGGAGGGAGAGTTAAAGTGTTGAACCACGGGGTGGTTGGGTTGGTTGGTCCGGGCGTCCCAGAGGTGTTCCCTGAAGCGTTCCGCAAGTAGGCGGCCCGTCTCCCCATTATAGAGGAGGTCACATCGGGTGCAGCGGATGCAATAGATGATGTGTGTGGAGGTGCAGGTGAATTTGTGGCGGATATGGAGGGATCCCTTGGGCCTTGGAGGGAAGTGAGGGAGGAGGTGTGGGCGCAAGTTTTGCATTTCCTGCGGTTACAGTGGAAGGTGCCGGGAGTGGAGGTTGGGTTGGTGGGGGGTGTGGACGTCACGAAGGGAGTGGTCTTTGCGGAGCACTGATAGGGGAGGGGAGGGAAATATATCCCTGGTGGTGGGGTCCGTTTGGAGGTGTGGAAATGATGGCTGATGATACGCTGTATACGGTGGTTGGTGGGGTGGTAGGTGAGAACCAGTGGGTTTCTGTCCTGGTGGCGGTTGGAGGGGTGGGACTCAAGGGCGGAGGAGCGGGAAGTGGAGGAGATGCGGTGGAGGGCATCATCGATCACGTCTGGGGGGAATCTGCGGTCTTTGAAGAAGGAGTCCATCTGGGCTGTACAGTTTTGGAACTGGTCCTCCTGGGAGCAGATGCGGCGGAGACGAAGGAATTGGGAATATGGGATGGCGTTTTTACAGGGGGGGCAGGGTGGGAGGAGGTGTAGTCCCGGTAGCTGTGGGAGTCAGTCGGTTTATAGGAGATGTCTGTGTTTATTCGGTCGCCCGAGATAGAAATGGGAAAGGTCTAGGAAGGGGAGGGAGGAGTCTGAGACAGTCCAGGTGAATTTGAGGTCGGGATGGAAGGTGTTGGTAAAGTTGATGAACTGTTCAACCTCCTCGTGGGAGCACGAGGCATCGCTGATACAGTCCTTCGTAGGATATGTAGAACAGTCCATCTTCCGCAACTACACTGGCACCATCCCCACTTTTTCCTCCGCTACATCGATGACTGTATCGGCGCTGCCTCGTGCTCCCACGAGGAGGTTGAACAGTTGATCAACTGTACTTATCAAAATTATAGTCATAAAAATGAAAAGAGTTACAAGTCAGTCTCATTCCATCGCAAATAATTTATTTTACACATTTCACATCTTGTAAGATTTACAGAACCTGAATACCAATGACAAATGAATGAATAGACAGATTTACCACAACGCACTTATGTTTACATAATAAATGCAAATTACTGCAAATGCTGGAATCTGAAACCAAAAGAGAAAATGCTGGAAAATCCTTCCTTTTTGATGTCCTGAGGCTGCTGTAGTGACATCGTCGGTGCTTCTTATTCAGGCATACTTAAGAAATGTTTGGTTATTCACTGACAGGATAGACAATGAACTGTTCTCATCAGCCCTTCTGTGATCATGTCTTCTGAACGTGCCCAGTGATTTCCCCCTTGATGGTATTGAGACACGTCTGCCACTCTTTTAGATCCCTCTTCAACTGTAGTATGGATTGTGGGTTACTTAATCATGTCCAGGTTCCTTCCCTATATTGACCCACAGTATGAACTCGCATTACGGTGTTCTATAGGCCTGCAAAACGTTCCAGGGATGGAAAGGAAAGGATTGCAATGATGATTCTGGATAGGAGTGAAAGTAACAGGGTAGTTGTTATGGGTCTTTAACTTTCCAAATATTGACTGGAAACAATATAATTTGAGTACTGTAGATGGGTAATTTTTTGTCCAGTGTGTGCAGGAGGGTTTCCTGACACAGTATGTAGACAGGCCAACAAGAGGCAAGGCCACATTGGATTTGGTACTGGGTAATGAACCAGGCCAGGTGTTAGATTTGGAGGTAGGTGAGCACTTTGGTGATAATGATCACAGTTCGGTTACAGTTATTTTAGCGATGGAAAGGGACAGGTACATGTGGCAGGGCGAGAGGTATACCTGGAGGAAAGGCAATTATGAGGCAATTAGGTCAGAGTTAGGAATCACAGGATGTGGAAGAAAACTGCAGTGGTTGAGGACAATTTAAATGTGGCTCTTGTTCAAGGAACAGCTACTGTGTGTCCTTGATAAGTATGTACCTGTCAGGCAGGGAGGAAGTGATTGAAGAGGGAACTGTGGTTTATTAAAGAAGTTGAATGTCTTGTCAAGAGGAATAAGGAGGTTTTTGTAAAGATGAGGAATGAAGGCTCAATTAGGCACTTGGGAGATACAAGTTAGTCAGGAAAGACCTAAAGAGAGAGATAGTATGAGCCAGGAGGGGACACGAGAATCTTTCACAGGTAGGATCAAGAAAAACCCTTAAGCTTGCTATCAGTATGTCAGGAGGAAAATAATGACCTGAATATGATTAGGGTTGAAAAATGTGTTTCTGGAAAAACACAGTAGGCCAGGCAGCATTTGAGGAGCAGGAGAATCGACGTTTCGGGCACAAGCCCTTCCTCAGGAATGAGGCTGGTGTCCCAAGCGGGCTGAGATAAAAGGTAGGGGGGGGGGGGGAATTTGGGGAAAGGGCACTGGGAATACGATAGGTGGAAGGAGGTGAGGGTGAGGGGATAGGCCGGAGAGGGGGTGGGGGCGGAGAGGTCTTGGAGAAGATTGCAGGTCAAGAGGGCGGTGCTGAATCCAAGGGTTGGGACTGAGATAAGGTGGGGGGAGGGGAAATGAGGAAGCTGGAGAAATCTGCATTCATCCCGTGTGGTTGGAGGGTTCCTTGGCGGAAGAATGAGGCGCTCTTCCTCCAGGCGTCGTGTGGCCAGGGTCGGGCGATGGAGGAAGCCAAGGACCTGCATGTCCTTGGCGGAGTGGGAGGGGGAGCTAAAGTGTTCACCCACAGGGCGGTTGGGTTTGTTGGTGCCGGTGTCCCAGAGGTGTTCCCTGAAACATTCTGCATGTAGGCGGCCTGTCTTCCCAATGTAGAGGAGAACACATCGGGTGCAACGGATACAGTAATATGATTAGGACCAGTCATGGAATTCAGTGGGAAGTTGTGCATGGAATCCAAAGAGATAGGAGAGGTTCTAAATGAATATTTTTTTGTCAGCATTCAGACAGGAAAAAGGCAATGTTGTCGATGGTAAGATTGAGATACAGGTTATTAGACTAAAGGGGATTGAGATTCATAACGAGGAGGTGTTAGCAATTCTGGAAAGTGTGACAATAGATAAGTCCCCTGGGGTGGATGGGAGTTATCGGAGGATTCTCTGGGAAGGTAGCGATGAGATTGCGATTGGCTCTGATCAAAATGGGTTTGATCTTGATGTCACCATTATCCACAGGAAAAGTGCCAGAAAACTGGAGGTTAGCAAATGGTGTCCCATTGTTCATGAAGGGGAGTAGAGACAGCCCTGGTTATTATAGACCAGTGAGCCTTACTTTGGCTGTGGGTCAAATGTTGGAAAGGATTATAAGAGATAGAAATATAATCATCTAGAAAGGAATACTTTGATCAGGGATAGTCACCACGGTTTTGTGAAGGGGAGGTGGTGCTTTACAAACATTATTGGGTTCCTTGAGAAGGTGATTAAATGGTGGAAGAGGGTAAAGCAGTTGCAGTGGTGTATGTGGATTTCGGTAATGCATTTGATAAGGTTCCCCATGGTCGGCTATTGCACAAAATACAGAGGCATGGGATTGAGGGTGATTTAGCATTTTGGATCAGAAATTGGCAAGCTGTAAGAAGGCAGAGGGTGGTGGTGATGGGAAATGTTCATCCGGGATTTCAGTTCCGAGTGGTGTACTAGAAAGATCTATTTTGGGGCCACTGCTATTTGTCATTTTCATAAATGACCTGGATGAGGAGACAGAAAGATGGGTTAGTAAATATGTGGATAACACTAAAGTTGGTAGCATTGTGGACAGTGCAGAAAGATGTTACAGGTTACAGAAGGACATTGATAAGCTGCAGAGCTGGCTGAGAGGTGGCAAATTGAGTTGAATACGGAAAAGTGTAAGGTGATTCATTTTGGAAGGAGCAACAGGAATAAAGAGTACTGGGCTGATGGTAAGATTCTTAGAAGTGTGGATGAGCAGAGGGATCTCAGTATCCATATACATAGATCCCTGAAAGTTTCCACCCAGACTGATAAGTTTGTTAAGAAGGTGTAAGATATGTTAAGTGAAAAATCACACAACACTAGGTTATAGTCAAACAGGTTTAATTGGAAACATTAGCTTTCAGGGCACTGCTCCTCCATCAGGTGGCTAGTTTTCTGTCTGTTTGTCCAATGTAGTGTTTGTTGCAGCTCTTACATGGTATTTTGTAAATGACATTCATTTTACTTGTTGTCTGTCTGGGGTCTTTAAGTTCATTAACTGCTGGTTTAGTGTGTCGGTGGGTTTGTGGGCTACCATGATGCCAAAGGAGCTGAGTCATCTGGCTGTCATTTCAAGATGACTTTGATGTAGGGAAGCGTGGTTACATTGGACAAACAGGCAGAAAACTAGCCTCCAGGATAAATGACCATCAACTAACCACAAAACAACATGTCCCTCTCTCACTAGTATCCTTACATACAGATAAGGAAGGACACCACTTCGACTGGGACAACACACATATCCTAGGACAGTCAAACAGAGACACGCACAAGAATTCCTAGATGAACGGCATTCCAACCGGAAATCTATCAAGAAACACATTGACCTGGACCCCATTTACCACCCCCTGAGAAAAAGAACAGAAATGACATCACCACAGGAAATGACATCACCACAGGAAATGGCATCACCAACCCAAAGAAACCCAAACATGTAAATAGAAAACAGGAAACACTGCATTGCTTCGTCTGGAGGATCACTGCAGATGTTACCGAGTTTGGTGAAGAAACGGCTGACAATGAACTTTGCAGCTCAGTGAGCAAACCTCCATCCAGTGCTACAAGTCTCCTCAAATCAACCTGAACTACAAACCTTCTCAACATTTGGAATTGTGTTCCGAGAGTAGAATGTCAAATTCTCTGAGGCATATGTCTAAGGTCAAGATTAGAGTGATATTGGAAAAGCACAGCAGGTCAGGCAGCATCTGAGGAGCAGAAAAATCAATGTTTCAGGCAAAAGGACCTGTTCCTGTGCTGCGCTGGTTTATTTTCTAAAATGACCTACAGCCGTTTGGTGACATCCCTGAACCAGGCACCAGGAGGAGGGTAATGGGGGGGGGGTGGGAGTAGGGTGAGGGTGGCTGTGAGGGAGGTGTGTGTGACTGGGAGCAATCCTGAGATTACTTCCTCTGAGGTCCTACTGTGTAACTTGGCTCCTAACTCCCTAAATTCTGCTTGTAGGACCTCATCCCATTAATTCCCTTCCTCATGTGACCTACTTTACTACAGGGAAAACAGCTGAGCTTTCTTACTTCCCTATCCTCTCATGGTTCACCACAGGGTCTAGAGGAAACCTATCATTAATATCTTCATCAAGATGTCCCTTTTCCCTAACCACATGAGGATTTCCATTTTTCCCCAATTTCTATCCCTCTTAGATTGAAATTGATGTTGGAAGCCAAACTTTGATTTATGAACCAACTCCTAATCATCTGCCTTTTCCGCTGATAATCTTGCAATCTTAACTCGCTCTTCCACGTGAGTTCTCGTTACTTCAGGAAGTGAATTTTGAAATCCTCGATGATAACTGTCTCTCTAGATCGATTTTCAATGCTCTTATCCACCGATCAAAGTTACTTTGTTTGATCCTTTCAATCTCTGTGACCCCAGGCCCCTCCTTAGGGTCTAAAATGCCTATAAGCTTCTGGGTGGAGCTCTTATGCACTGAAGATGGCTTTTTCATCACCTGATACTCCCCAGATCCCTCCCCTGATAATGACGCAAATACCTCACCAGCTCCACCTCCCATCTTCACTTGGATCAACAACACCCACATGGTCACTGGCTATTTCATTTGTTTAGTCACTTTCTTCAATGAAATGAAAAAGCTGCCTACATTTTTCTCATCAAACTGAGGCAACTCTTGGACATAATTAAATAGATTCAATAAAGTGTGACACTGGAAAAGGCACAGCAGGTCAGGCAGCATCTGAGGAGCAAGAGAGTCAACGTTTCAGGCATAACCCTTCATCAGGACTGGGGAGAGGGAAGGGGGCTGAGAAATGTGGCAAGGGGCTAGGGGAAAGGTGGGGGGGGCTAAGGTAGGGTGTGATTGTGATTGGTCAGTGGGAAGGAAGATGGGCACGTAGGTCAGGTCAAGAGGGCAGTGCCGAGTTGGATCTGGGATGGGGTGTGGGGGTGGAGAAATCTGGAAACAAATGAATTCCTTGTGAAGCTCTACACTTTATCGACTCTGTCCAGCATCGACAGTCCTTGCTGCCTCCTTGTATTTAATCCAATCCTCACCAGCCCTTGGCTATGATGTGATCACTCTCCACCATCCCCATCAATCCTTTCACTTCGGTCTCTGCCATTTTAAGTCAAATTTGAGTTTGCATGTTCCAACATCTGAAGTACAAGAGCTCTCTCTTTCTCCTTTTCTTCTGTAAGGCCCATCCTTCCCTTTTGTTTCTCCCGTTTTTAATTGTAATTCAAACTGTTTCATTTCCTTTTCTCTTTATTTTGGTTCTGCCTGGGACAATCTTTCTTCCTCTTCATCCCTCGCCAAAGCCTCCAATTCAAGCTGTTGGATTTGCAGTTGAACGTTGCCAATCTCCAATAACGCTGATTGCTTTCCTGGGAATTGGAAATGGTGAGCTTTTGCTGCAATTCATTGCCTCACAATGACATCATCGCAGCTCCTGAAGGCCCAGGGGTGCTCCCTGTCTGTCTGTCTGTCTGTCTGTCTCCCCAGGAACCCAGTCACCACACTGCCTACATAGCACCAGGATACTTGAGATGAATGCTGCCTGCCCTATGACGTTATAGCAGCCTGGGGATTAAATATTAACACCTCCTTCAGGATCCTCTTTTTATCTGATTACAATCTGATGCTCTTTGACCTTGAGATGAATGAATCATTGGCTTTTAAGATTGACAATATACTCAATTTTAAACTTGACTGGAGGTTGGCATTTAGGGATATAATTTAAACTTGTTGAATTTGATATTTTTTTGTCCCCAGGTAACGAGCTAATTAGGATGTTCAACCAAGTGTTGTATTGTTAGTTTATTGGGAACACTTGCTGCTGTGGCAGATATGTACAAATCTCATCTAAACTCTCTAACGATCTGCAGCAAATATGATATTTTAAATTAAAAGTCTGTAACATAAGACTCCAACGAAATAGTCTCATTCTTAAAGGGTTCTGAGAACATAAGCGGATTGAGGTCAGTGTCTACAACCGTCTCCGACACATTGTTCGTGACATACACATTAAAATCTCATAAGGTCAGCACCAAACTCAATAGCTCCTTTTCTATCACGGAGTCTTTCCTTTGGTGGATGTTGTTCTTTTTTGAAAAGTAACTGACTGGCAGTTCAATCCCATCCTCATCTTCCTGTCGGGGAACAGCTCCAACTCCAATGGCACCAGCATCGATGGTGACCTTAAAAGGTTTTGAATAGTTTGGTCTAGCTAAAACTGGTTTGGTGGTTAATATTACTTTCAAATGGGTGAATGCCTCCTGCATTGTTCTATCCACTGAAACTTTGGTGTTCTTCACACTGCTGAGGTTTGGAACAAACTTCCAACAGAACTCACTGAGTCTTCAGAATCGAAGCACCGCTTTCTTCGAGGTTGGTCATGAAAATTCCTCAATAGCCTTTGCATCCCATGGGATCATCCTTCCATGATCGATGTTATGTCCCAACAATGTCACCTCTGCTTTTGTTAATTCAGTTTTATTTAAGTTTATCGCCAGTTTTGCCTCACGAAGTCATTCCCAGAGCACTGCTAACTGTACCATGTGATCTTTCCAGGACTTACTAAAGATCACTACATCCTCCAAATAGACAGCACAGTTTGTTAACCCAGCCACAACCCTGTCCCTGAGTCTTTGGAATGTGGTGGGTGTGTTCTTCATTCCAAGGGACATCACCTTAAACTGGTATAGACCATTTGGGGTCACAAACACAGACATGTTTTTCACCGACTCTCGTAAAGGTTACCTGCCAGTAACCACACAGTAAGTCCAACTGGGTGGTGTAACTGGCTTGTCTGACTTTCTGGATACACCCCTCCAATCTAGGAATTGGATATGAGCATTGACCTTCCAGCAATCCATGCAGAATTGTTGAATCCCGTCCAAGTTGGAACTAAAATGATCGATGACCTCCACTCGCTCTGGCTCGGTTCGATGATGTCCTTGTCGAGCATGGCCTCCACCTCCATTGGACCTGTCTGGCTTTGAAAGGATTAAGCTGATAGGGGTGTTGTTTTATCGGAGCAGTATTCCCTATGTCTACTTCATGTACAACAGCATTAGTCTTCCCCACCTGATTCTTACATATGTCCTTATAGGGCAGTAACAAACCTTTCAGCTGCATTCTATGCTCCTGAGGCAGGTGGCTCACTGACCTATCCCACTCCTCAAGGACATCTTCATGTTTTAATCTATTTAGAGGCACATCACCATCCACACCATCTGGGTTGGATTCCTCACTCTGTGGGACAGTAACTAACAGCTGTTTCTCTAGTTCTTTCTCTCGAGTGTAATATGGTTTCAACATGGTCACATGACATCTCAATACTTTATTTCTATCTGGCATTTTTACTAGATAGTTCAGCTGATTGAAACTTTTCTCAATTTGATAGGGACCACAAAACCTGTCATTGAAGGGATCTCCTATCACTGCTGACAGTACTAACACATCATCCCCTCAGGAAAACGCCTGAGTCTCAGAGCTTTTATCTGCCACCTGCTTCATTCTACACTGTGCCCTCTTTAGGTGTTGTTTAGTTAACTCACTGACTCAATTTAGTCTCGCCCTCACCTCCAATACAAAGTCAAAGTGAAAGATCTCTGGCTTTTGAAATTAATGTAAAAAATTGTCGACCAAAGGTCGAATTACTTCCTGCCCAAATATTAACTTGAATGGAGTGACCTGAGGAGATTCATCTGGAGCATCTCTAATGGCAAACAATATGAATGTTGTTTATCCCAATCATTCGGGTAATTCCGACTGTATTCCCTCAACATGGTCTTCAAGGTCTGATGCTCCCTTTCTAAAGCTCCCTGGGATTCAGGGGGTTCCACACTGGATTTAAAGGGCTGTATCCCTAAACTATCCATAACCTCCTTAAACAACCTAGCAGTAAAATTTGACCCTTGGTCTGACTGAATCTCTCTGGGAATCCCATACCGTGTGAAGAAAGCTACTTACTCCTGTACCACCCTTTTTGCCTTGATTCTCCGTAATGGAGTTGCCTCGGGAAATCTGGAAGACACCTCAATAATGGTCAGCAAGTACTGGTTCCCACTGTTAGTTCTCGGGAGGGGCCCTACACACCCAATTATAAACCGCATGAAAGATTCTTCAAACGCAGGAATTGGCAAAAAGCTGCTGGTTTTATTCCTGCCTGTGGCTTACCAACCATTTGCCGTGTATGACACGTACGGTAAAAGGTTAACCACATCCTTGTGCATTCCAGGCCAATGAAACTGTTTTTACCTTCGCCTGAGTCTGTCGTATCCAGAGGTGACCTTCTACAGGTCGTTCATGTGCTACCCGTGTCACTTCCTGTCTGTGTGCTACCGGCAACACAATCTGGTGCCCTTCGGCCCATTTCTCCTCGACACTAACTGAACCTCCACTCCTTCCTCTTTCTTTTTCCTTCTCACTTCTTCATTCTGCGACTTATAACAGTGGGATCTGGTTACTACGCAGCCTGGAAAAATACCAGGATATTTCTGTTTAAATTCCCCAGTTTCTTGGTCTTCCTTGGGCTTCCCCACAATAAGGGGTGTCACTCCCACCTTGGATCCAGCCAAATCATTCCCAAGAACAAACTAAATTCCTGGTGCTGCCACTTTGTCAGTTACTCCCCCTGTAACTTCCCCAGTCTTGAGTTGGCACTCCAGCCTGATCATACATGGGGGAATGTTAAATTTCTGTCCATCTATCCCCCAAATTACCACACTCTTGGGTAACAGATCAGAACGAGTGCATATTCGCTCATCCTTTACTATCAGCGACTGGTTAGATCCTGTTTCTCTCAAAATGCAAACTTCTTTTCCTTCTCCCCTTGTTCTTTCTGAGTAAACTTTACCCACAGAGGCGAATACTTTGTTGAGATCAGGTACTAACTCCATACCCAGCCCCTGCTGAGGCTGTGCACTCTCCTGCAGCTCCTCGGCTCCTCTTGGGGTCTCCTTTATTCCCTTCACTAATGTCACTGGCTTAGCTTCTTTTCCCACATCTTTTCCCACAATGCCTTTCTTTAACGACCAGCGCTGTGACTTGTGTCCCACCTTCTGGCCATGAAAACACCTTTTCCCAGTGTCCTTCTGAAGCCACCAGCACTGTAATGTTCTGTGACCCATTCCATTACAGTGAACACACCTGAGGCCTTTCACCTCCTGTCCACCCTCTTCGGCGGCTGCTTTATCCTGTGGGAAATTCTTACCAGTGTTCTCTATTCTTTCTTTCCTAGTGTAGGATCTGCCCTTCTCCCAACGTCTATCCCTCACAGGACGGAATTCTGGCTGGAAGCTTGTCTTATGCACCAACATGGATTCACCTGCCATTTCTGCTGCCCTTCTCACTTGCTGAGCTTTCTGTTCCTCCACGTGAATTCTTACCATTTCTGGAAGTTAGTTTTTAATCTCCTCCAGCAGAATAATCTCTCGTGAAGACTCGAAAGTCCAATCAATTTCCATCAATCACCATCCTCTATCTTCTTTCAACTGGCCAATTTCTGATTGAAACCCTGGATCACCCTCAATCCTATGCCTCTGTATTTTGTGCAGTAGCCTACCGTGGGGAATGTTATCAAACACCTCACTGAAATCCATATACACCAACTCAACCACTTTACTCTCATTCACCTGTAAGGTCACATTCTCAAATAAATTCATAAGTTTGTGAGGCATGACCTACCCTTCACAAGGCCGTGTTGACTGTCCCGAATCAACTTCCTGCTTTCTAGATGATTAAAAATCCTATCTCTTACAACCTTTTCCAACACTTTCCCCACAGCGGAAGTGAGGCTCACTGCTCTATAATGACCAGGGTTGTCTCTACTCCCCGTCTTGAACAAGGGAACAACATTTGCTCCCTTCCTGTCTTCTGGCACTATTCCAGTAAACAAGTTTGACATAAAAATCAAAGCCAAAGGCTGTACAATCTGTTTGCTGGCTTCCCAGAGAATCCGAGGATAAATCCCATCCAAACCAAGGGACTTATTTATTTTCATTAATCCCAGAATTGCTAACACCTCCTCCTTGTGAACCTCAATCTTGTCTCGTTTAGTTGCCTGTATCTCCGTATTCTCCTTGATAACA
Source organism: Hemiscyllium ocellatum (assembly GCF_020745735.1). Classification (NCBI taxonomy): domain Eukaryota; kingdom Metazoa; phylum Chordata; class Chondrichthyes; order Orectolobiformes; family Hemiscylliidae; genus Hemiscyllium; species Hemiscyllium ocellatum. The sequence goes on along the minus strand of NC_083432.1, from coordinate 963,784 downwards.
TTGACAAATTTCCCCCCAGGATACTGTTACCCCTTTGTTTCAGGTGTGGACCATCCTGTTTGTAGAGGTCCCTCCTACCCCAGAATGAGCCCCAATTATCCAGGAATCTGAATACCTCCCTCCTGCATCATCCCCGTTACCACGTGTTCAACTCCTCTCTCTCCCTATTCCTCACAACCCCCCCCCCCCCACCCCCCACCCCAAGCATGTGGCACAGCTAACACACCAGCTTTAATCTTCCAGCTTAGCTCCTGACTTTCTGTGTTACATCCCCATCCCTTTTCCTACTTACGTTGTTGGTGCCAATGTGGACCACGACTTGGGGCTGCTCCCCCTCAAGGATCCTGAAAACCCGATCTGAGACACTGGCACCTGGGAGGGTACGCACCAACCGTGAGTCTCTCTAGTTCCCCCAGAACCTTTATCTGTTTCCCTAACTATGGTGTTCTCAATGACTAATGCTCTGCTCCTTTCCCTGTTTCATTCTGAGCAACATGGACAGACTCTGCCTGAGACCTGTACCCCATTGCTTACCCCTGGGAAGTCATTCCCCCCCCGCCAACAGTATCCAAAATGGGTTCCTTGTTATTGAGGGTAACAGCCACAGGGGATCCCTGCACTGCCTGCCGGTTCCCTTTCTGGAGGATGAGGATGAGTGGGAGACAATACCTGAGTAGTGTTTCGGTTAAAGTTACCACCCAAATATGTTCCTTCCCTTACCCAGCAGTCCCGAGTCTGCTCCTGCTCAGCGTGCGCTCCGTCTATTCACGAGGTAAGTTTTTAAATCAATGATTCACCTTCCCGTCAGCCCTGAATCGTCGCTCCTGCTCTTCCTGCTGCTAAACAAAGGTGCAGTGCCCCTACACTCGAGGTAAGTTTTTAAATCAGTCACTTACATTCCCGGCTCCACACCCCCTCTCCCCAATTCTGCTGTTGCCAGGGGAGATTGGTCAGGTTGAAAGCAGAGGGTGAGGTGGGGGCTGCTGGGAAGGTCAATTTCCCACTTCAAGGACTGACCTTGAGCGTGAGCAGCCTTTATTTTACAGACAGCATCAGAGCGAGAGGTGGCTGCAAGGACCAAGGGGCTGCTGGGAATGTGTTTGGGTAGCGCTGAACCTGAGACACTAAACGTGCCATGTGTCCCACCCGCCCTCCCCCTCAAACCAAAACAAAGGGCTCCCTGGTGGGTTGGTAACGTAAGGCTTTTCTATTTACATTTCTGCTGTATCTTGTGTTTAGTTAAAACCATTACTACTTTTTAATTTATCTATTATTTGTTCATTTGAATAAGACCAGTGCAGAGAAGTACTAGAAATGATTTAACTGATAAATTTTGTATAAATTAATACATTAATTGAGTCGCGGTGTCTGGGCAGATGCTGTGCTGTAGCTGTATGATGTGGGAGCTGGCTGATCCCATTGTGAACGGCAGTGACCACATCTGCAGCAAGTGTTGGTCGCTGGAAGAATTGATGTTCTGGAATCTGAGCTTCAAACACTGCGGCACATCCGGGAGGGGCAGAGTTACCTGCACACTTTGTTTCAGGAGGCAGTCCCACCTGGTAGATGCAGTAATTCATATTCAGTCAGTGATCAGGGACAGCAGGGTGTGACTGTAAGTGAGGCAGGGAGGGGTATCCTGAGCTCGGGAGTGGAGGAGTCTCAGCTTTTGACCTTATCCAACAGATATGAGGTACTTGCTCCCTGTGTGGATGAGCAAAAGGACAGTGGGGAGGATGAGGCAGCTGACCACGACACCAAGGTGCAGAAGGCCATTCTAGAGGGTGCAGCAAAAAGACAAGTAGTTGTTATGGGGGCTTCTATAAATAGGGGATGGATAGTATCCCTTGTGAGCTGGATCGGGGGTCCCACATGGTGCGTTGCCTGCCTGGTGCCAGGGTACTGCACATCGCTGACTGTCTTGAAAGGATATTGGAGCGGGGGTGGGAGGGTCCAGATGTGGTACATGTTGGGACTAACAACATAGGCAGCTCTCGCTCTCAATAGGAGTGAGAATGACTGGGTAGTTGTTATGGGGGTCTTTAGCTTTCCAAATATTGACTGGGCATACTATAGTTCAAGTACTTTAGATGGTTCAGTTTTTGTCCAACGTGTGCAAGAGGGTTTCCTGACAGAATATGTCAACAGGCCAAAAAGGAACAAGGCCACAATAGATTTGGTATTGGGTAATGAACCCGGCCAGATGCTAGATTTGGAGATAGATGAGCACTCTGGTGATAGTGACCACAATCCGGTTATGTTTACTTCAGTGATGGAAAGGGATAAGTATATACCACAGGGCAAAAGTCATAGCTGAGGGAAAATCAATTATGATATAATTAGGCAAGATTTAGGATGCATTGGATGGGAAGGAAATGGCAGGGGATGGACACAATTGAAATGTGGAATTTATTCAAGGAACAGCTACTGTGTATCCTTGATGGGTATGCACCTGTCAGGAAGGGAGGAGGTTGTGGAGCGCGGGAGCCAGAGTTTACTAGGGAAGTTGAATCTCTTGTCAAGAGGACGAAGAAGGCTCAGTTAGGGCGCTTGAGAGTTACAAGTGAGCGAGGAAGGACCTAAAGAGAGATCTAAGGAGAGCCAGGAGGGGGCATGAGAAGTCATTGGTGGATAGGATCAAGGATTATCAAAAATAAAAGAATGGCAAGAGAAAGATTAGGGCCAGTCAAACATAATAGTGGGAAGTTGTGCATGGTGTCAGAGGAGAGAGGGGAAGCACGAAATGAATACTTTTCATCAGATGTTGTAATTGTACCAGCCTCCACCACATTCTCTGGCAACTCATTCCATACATGTACCACCCTCTGCGTGAAAAAGTTGCCCCTTGAGTCTCTTTCCCCCTCTCACCCTAAACCTATGCCCTCTAGTTCTGGACTCACATGTCCAGGTGAAAAGACTTTGTCTATTTATCCTATCCATGCCTCTCATAATTTTATAATCCTCTATAATGTCACCCCTCAGCCTCCGATGCTCCAGGGAAAACAACCCCAACCTGTTCAGCCTCTCCCTATAGCTCAAATCCTCCAAACCTGGCAATATCCTCAGAAGTCTTTTCTGAACCCTTTCAGATTTCACAACATCTTTCCAATAGGAAGGAGACCAGAATTGCATGCAATATTCCAACAGTGGTCTAACCAATGTCCTGTACAGCTGCAACATGACCTCCTAACTACTGTACTCAATACTCTGACCAATAAAGGAAAGCATACCAAACGCATTCTTCACTATCCTATCTACCTGTGACTCCACTTTCAAGGAACTATGAACTTGTGCTCCAAGGTCTCTCTGTTCAGCAAAACTCCCTTGGACCTTACCATTAAGTGTACAAGTGCTGCTAAGATTTGCTTTCCCAAAATGCAGCATCTGAATTAAACTCTCAGCCACTTCTCAGCCCATTGGCCCATCTGGTCCAGATCCTGTTGTAATCTGAGGTAACCCTCTTCACTGAAAAAGGTGGACAAAGTGAGGACTGCAGATGCTGGAGATCAGAGCTGAAAATGTGTTGCTGGAAAAGTGCAGCAGGTCAGGCAGCATCCAAGGAGCAGGAGAATCGATGTTTCGGGCATGAGCCCTTCTTCAGGAAACCTGAAACGTCGATTCTCCTGCTCCTTGGATGCTGCCTGACCTGCTGCACTTTTCCAGCAACACATTTTTAGCTCTAACCCTCTTCACTGTCCACTACATCTCCAATTTTGGTGTAATCTGCAAACTTACTAACTGTGCCTCTTATGCTCACATCCAAATCATTTATGTAAATGACTAAATGTAGAGGGCCCAGCACCGATCCTTGTGGCAGTCCACTGGTCACAGGCCTTCAATCTGAAAAACAACCCTCCACCACCACCCTCTGTCTTCTACCTTTGAGCCAGTTCTGTATCCAAATGGCTAGTTCTCCCTTTATTCCATCAGAGTTCAGTTAGTAGTGGGGTACCACAAGGATCTGTTTTGGGGCCACTGCCATTTGTCATTTTTATAAATGACCTGGAATCAGGGCCTAGAAGGATGGGTTAGTAAATCTGTAGATGACACAAAGGTCAGTCGAGTTGTGGATAGTACCGAAGGATGTTGAAGGTTACTGAGGGACATAGATAAGCTGCAGAGATGGGCTGAGAGGTGGCAAATGGAGCTTAATGTTAAAAAGTCGAAGGTAATTCGCTTTGGAAGGAGTAACAGGAAGGCAGAGTACTGGGCTAATGGTAAGATTCTTGGTCGTGTAGATTAGCAGCAAGATCTCAGTGTCCAGGCAGACAGATCCCTGAAAGTTACCACCCAGGTTGAGAGGGTCATGAAGAAGGCATATGGTGTGTGATCTTTTATTGGCAGAGGGATTGAGGTTTGGAACCGTGAGATCATGCTGCAGCTGTGCAAAACTCTGGTACGGCCACATTTGGAGTATTGCGCACAGTTCTGGTCACCGCATTATAGGAAGGATGTGGAAGCTTCGGATAAGGTTCCAAGGAGATTTACTAAGATGCTGCCTGGTCTGGAGGAAAGGTCTTACGAGAAAAGGTTGAGGGACTTGAGATCAGGCAGCATCCGAGGAGCAGGAAACTCGACGTTTTGGGCAAAAGCCCTTCATCAGGAATGAAGGCAGGGAGCCTCCGGGATGGAGAGATAAATGGGAGGGGGTGGGGTTGGGGAGAAGGTAGCAAAGAGTACAATAGGTGGATGGAATAGCAATAGCACCCAGCTCAGCACCGTCCTCATGACCTGTCCTACCTGCCAATCTTCCTTACCATCAATCCGCTCCACCCTCCACTCTGACCTATCACCTTCATCCCCACCACCCATCCACCTATTGTGCTCTTTGTTACCTTCTCCCCACCCCCACCCCTTTCTCATTTATCTCCCCACCCTGGAGGCTCCCTGCCTTCATTCCTGATGAAGGACTTTTTTCCCAAAACATCGATTTTCTTGCTCCACGGATGCTCCCTGACCTGCTGTGTTTTTCTAGCACCACTCTAATCTAGACTCTGGTTTCCAGCATCTGCAGTCCTCAGTTTTGCCTGAGGGACTTTGCGGCTGTTTTTGTTAGAGAGAAGAAGGTTAAGAGGTGACTTCATTGAGACATATAAGATAATCAGAGGGTTTGATAGTTTGGACAATGAGAGTCTTTTTCCTCAGACGACGCTGGCTAGAATGAAGGGACATAGCTTTAAATTGAGGAGTGATAGATATCGGTGAGATGTCCGAGGTAGGTTCTATACTCAGAGAGTAGTAGGGGCATGGAATGCACTGCCTGCAACAGGAGCCAAACTCACCAAATTTAAGGGCATTTAAATGGTCATTCGATAGGCATGTGGACGAGAATGGAATAGTGTAGGATAGATGGGCTTCAGATTGGTTCCACAGGTCAGCACAACATCGAGGGCCAAAGGGCCTGTACTGCGCTGTAATGTTCGATCTTCTAACACAGATACATTGAGTGAGTGGGCAAAGATCTGGCAGATGGAATATAATGTTGATAAATGTGCAGTCATCCATTTTGGGAGGAGTAACCGGAACAAGGATTATTAATTGAATGGTAATAAATTGCAGCATGCTGCTGTGCAGAGGGACCTGGGTGTCCTTGTGTGTGAATCACAGAGGGTTGGTCTGCAGGTACAACAGGGAATTAGGAAGGCAGATGGAATTTTGTCCTTCATTGTGAAAGGGATTGAGTTTAAAAGCAGGGGGGTAATGTTGTAGCTGTACAAGGTGCTGGGGAGGCCGCCCCTGGAGGACTGTGTGCACTTGAGAAAGGATGGACTGGCACTGGGGTTGGTGCAGAGGGGGGTCACTAGGTTGATTACGGAATTGAGGGGGTTGTCTTATGAGGAGAGAATGAGTAAATTGGGATTATATTCATTGGAATTCAGAAGAATGCGGGTGTATCTTTGGGAATGGTTGAGATAGAAGTAGAGAGGATGTTTCCACTGGCCGGTGAAACTAGGACAAGAGGGTATCGCTTCAAGATTAGAGGGAGCAGAGGTCGGACTGAATTGAGAAGGAACCTCTTCACCCAGAGAGTGTTAATCTATGGAATTCCTTGCCCAGGGAAGCAGTTGACGCTGGTTGAGTAAACGTTTTAAAAGCGAAGGTAGATCATGTTTTGAAAACCTGAAGGAATTAAGGGATACGGTGAGAGTGTGGGTAAGTGGTTCTGAGCCCACAAATAGATCAGCCATGACCTTATTAAATGTTGGAGCAGGCTCGAAGGTCCGGACGGCCTACTCCTGCTCCTAGTGCTTACATCCTTATGTCCCAGATCAGTTCAGGTGGAGCCCGTCCAAATGGTGCAGTCCCATGCTGTCCCAATGAAGACATCAATGCCCCACGAATGTGAATCCCTCTTTCCCACATCACTCCTTCACCCATGTGTTTACTTCCCTCATCTTCTCACGTCTTTGGCATTTTACACATTTTCTGGTAATAATTCAGCGATTACATTCCTTGAGGTCCTTTTTAAACAGATTTTGTTCCTAATTACTGAGATTCCCCAAACAGTCCCTCTTGCCTGTCCCTGCCGATGTATTTGGTGTTAACAGGCACCATGATACAGCACGGTAACTCAGTAGTGCCTCACAGCGCGAGGATCCTGCGTTCGATTTCAACCTTAGGGGTGTGGAGTTTGTACATTCTCCGTGTGTCTCCGTGGGTCCCTCTGGGTGTTCTGGTTTCCTCCCACAGTCCAAAGATGTGAACGTGAGGTAGATTGGCAATGCTAATTTGCTCACTGTACCTTGGATATGTAAGATAGTTGGATTATCCTATGGGGATTGTGTGGTTACAGGAATGAGGTGGTTCTGTGAGTGATGCTCTTCCAAAGGTCAGTGTGGACTCGATGGGCTGAAGGGCCTGCTTACACACTCTGCATATTCTATGATTCTGTAGGACAATGAACCCCTCCTGTTCCCTCACCAGTATCCTCTCAATTCCACGCGTGTTGTACCTCACAGTGACATCAGACACACAGACCCCCATCTGATATTTTTAATGATTCAGTGGCTCGGAAAGAATTGATTGTCCATCCCTAATTGCTGAGAGGGCTGTTCGGAGTAAACCACATTGCTGTGTGTCTGGCCTCGCATGTGGGTCAGAAACGGGAAGGATGGCAGTTTCCTTCCCAAAAGGAAGTTATTGAACTCGATGGATATTATTTCCTGACAATCGGCAATGGGCAACATTAGACCCTTAATTCCAGGGTTTTTAAATTGGATTTTGTTCACCATCTGTCATGAGGAGACTCAGACCCTGAAACTTGGAACATTACCTGGGTCTCGTGAGTAAAATTCTTTTGATAATACCATTGAGCCACTACTCGCCCCCCACCCCCCACTTATCTGTCACTCAAAGGATGCTATCTGTCCTCCTAATTATAGCATTACCAACCATTATCACTTTCATTGGTGCTGTCCCAGTCCAATGGCTTGGTTAACAACAGGACCCTGCACAGTTTGATGGTACACTCTGCAGAGCACTTCCTCGTCTGCAGCGGCTATCTCTAAAATGGTGAGGGATGGTGTGAGCAATGTTAGAGACAGTAACTCCATTACTTTCCAACACAGTTACGGGTATGAATAATTACTCATTCTTAGATCAGACTTGTCCTGTTGTAATGCCTGGTTGACAGTCAAATTAATTCCCTGTTCTAAATATATTTCTACATCAGGGAATTAACCCAGCTGCTGCGTTCTGTTTATTCAAACATTACATCAGAAAGAATGCTGTAACCTCAGATCCTGAGAGAGACCATGCAGGTGATATAAAAGGAGATTGGATCATATCAGAATATGATTTACATTGACACCCTGACACTTGAAGGAATGTACCATTTCTGATAGAAAATGCACCGTCCCATTCAGACAGTCAGGAACATATTCTATCTGATCCTTGGTATAATTGGCCTCCCTGGTAAGTGACTATAACCGTTGGGGTTCTGCATAATTCTGAGTGAGCTGGTTTCTGCCATTAAACTGTGATTGAGAATGTTGCTTGCTAATCTGATGGAACTGTTGGAAGGTCAGCTACTCAACAACATATTTTCGTTAATTCAAATATCCTCTGTTCTAACTATTCATATATTGCTGCATCAGAAAAGGAAGAGTTCAGTAATGACGACAGGTTGAGGATGTTAGAACTGTTCTCCCTGAAGGGAAGGAGGTTGGAGGTGAGATTTGATTGTGATTTCCAAAATCATGAGCCAGCTGTAAAGAACAGATATGAAGCAGCTGTTATTGTTGGTGAAATCAAAAGAAAAATGAGGGGGGAACAATTTAATGTGTAATGTGGATTTTGATTGATGTTATAAGAAATTAGTTTTCACACTGGGCCAGTCCCTCCTTATCTGTCGCCCAAAGGATGCAATCTGTCCTCAGTGGTTAGGGTAAAGTGTGTGGAAATGTAATGGAAACATGTTCAATCGAAGCGTTCAAAGGGGCACGGGATCATTATTTGGATTGAAATAGTGGGCAACATTCTGTAGAAGGAGCAGGCGATTGGTATCAGGGGAAGCTGCCCATTTGAGTGGGCTGTACAGACACAGAGGAGTGAATGGTCTCCTCATGTGCAGGACCAATTCTGCAATTCTGTGACAGCCTCCTATTGAAGTGCTATTAGCTGGAGAGGGTCATACATTGCCTGTGGTTTTACTCTTGCTACAACTCTCCTTATTTCAAAGCAGCTTGGGAAGATTATGGGAGCCATCACAGTGCAGGGATTTGTCCTGTTGAATGTGAAAGGTCACTGTGAGGGATAGTAAGACTGGGATCATCTTTCAGTGTAGAATATCACTGATAGTGTGTCATCATCATTGTAAGGGCATGTCAACAAATGTCCATGGGTTCATGGCATTAACTGCCCGCTAACAATATCGGGAGTGAGGTAGACTCCCTGGAATAGATCTAATACCCCAGAGACTATGTATTATCTCTAGTAATTAGTCTTGAATATTTACTAGCATCGTCGTAGATCATCACACCTTCTCTGCAAGTTCAGCTCGACTTAGAACTATCTGGGATCAATTAATAATCCTCCCTGAGCAAGGCCATGAAGTCCTTCCATTCGTGGGTAGACACAGCTTTACCAAGTATCTTTATGTGGAAGCACATCGATCATCATCAGGTTTAATGTTAGAATAGATACGAAAATATGGGGAAAATACTGATTCAATATTCAAGCCAAGTAATTGCAGCACACAAACTGTTCACTCTGCATAACTCTGTTCTGTCTATCTTGAAGCTTCCTATATGAATGGACTGTTTTCTTCAAAGGCTGAGATGTGACCTGATAGAAGTATATATTATGAGAGGCACACTTATATAAAATATATTGATTTCTCTGAGTGGGATATTCACATAATCATCTCCAGGGTGGAAATATCAAATACTGGAGGGTATAGTTTTACGTTGAAATGACGACACTCTGAAGGATATGTGTGAAGTAAATCATTTGTTTTGACAGAGAGAGCGCGAGGTGACTGGAATGTGCTCCTGGGGAGATGATAAAAATAGACCAGATAACAATGTTTAAGCCTCATTTACACAGACACATAGTCAGGCAGACAACAGAGGGTTATGGAGCATGTGCAGACAGATGGGATCTGTTTAGAATGACATCATGTTTGCCACAGAAGATTGCCCATAAATTCCATTCCTGTGCTCTGCCCTTTTGCAATGTCAGGCAGACCTTTCATTGGTTTGAGGCTTTGCCCATCCATTCAAAGAAGCTATTCAATGGACACAATCCACACCACGTTTCCCAACATTTTTTAATATCTCAGGTGCTGTGTGATCATTAAATAGAACATTGATACATGCTCCAAAATTCAATAGTTTTATGAAGTGAAGATGAGTATTGCATAAAGTAATCAAGGGGTATGTGTCCCCAAAGTCTGCATTATCATGATATCATGATCATCCTCAAGAATTGAAAACCAGTTCTTGGAGCATACTTAAAAGGTGTTGGAAATTTAATTTTAAACATTAATTGTATGCACCTTTCTATCCATTATACACCAATCATCATACAATTCCCAAGACAGCCAAAGGCCTCAAGCCTGACTGTGTTGTACATAATTGGAAGGAAGGTTCCCTAATCCCAGAAATGATCCAAGAGGACGATGGTGATACCATCCCATCCCAGGGAATTTGTTTAACCTCAGCAGGTGTCTCTCAGTGACCTGCCTTTGGTTTCTTCATCACACTGCAGCTCTGCCTCCTGGCTGCAGCTGATTGGATATCCCATGTCAGGTGTGTCAGACTGAGAGTTGCACGTTTTGTAGCAATGTTGAGTTCATGTTTCAGATTCAATAAATTCTGCTCTGATTGGAGTTTGTGTGATTTTACAAACTTTCATCAATTACTAAGAAACTGAATTGATTTTTATCCATAATTTATAATCACGTTTCCCTTTTCTCTCTCTTATAGTGAATCTAGTGGCCTTCCTGATCTTGTCCAAGGGAAAATGCGGTGTTTCCCCTTGCACCACACGCTATTTGGTGGCAATGGCAGCGACAGATCTACTGTTCATTATACTTGAGATTATAACGCACCGAATCAATGACAACTTTTTCCCTCGGAATTTCCTGGACATTACCCCTGTGTGCGCTGTTCGCTATGCCCTCCGCCGTGCAGTCACAGATTGCTCTGTCTGGTTCACTGTCGCCTTTACTTTTGACCGTTTTATCGTCATTTGTTGCTCGAAGCTGAGATCAAAATATTGCAATGAGAAAACCGCAGTTGTGGTTCTAGCAACTATTGGCATTCTGCTTTCTCTGAAAAATATTCCAATCTACTTTAGATTTCGCCCTTCTGAGATAATCGACAATGTACCCTGGAAATGTTGGAACACACGAGCGTATTATCATGATCCTGTATGGAAGGGATTTAAACAATTTGAAAAGGTTCTAACCCCAATGCTCCCATTCATTTTAATTTTGCTGTTGAACACTCTAACTATCAGACACATTGTTGTAGCCAGTCGTGTTCGTAAAGTACTGATGGGTCAGAAACAGAGGCAGGATCACTCTGACACTGAGATGGAGAGCAGAAGGAAGGCTATGATTTTACTGTTCACCATATCTGGCAGCTTCATCATTCTGTGGCTGTGGTACCTCTTAGATTATTTTGGAGTTTTAAAGCATTTGTTAGATGATGACTCTGAATATAGGTTTCAAAAAATTGCATATATGCTTCGGGATTTAGGTTCCTGCACAAATACTATTATTTATGTAGTGACACTGTCCAAGTTTCGGGAGAAAATTCGGAACACAGTGAAAGCTCTTTTCTCCAGAGTTATTTAATGAGACCCACAACAAAATCCATTGGGAGCAATGGGGGACTAATGCCGATTCCTGGAAATCGGAAAGAAAATGCCTGGAGGAGGAACTAAAAAAAAATTAATATTTTTTGCAAGGTTTGTGAAGGTTTGTAGCTCAGGTTGAGGTTTAGGGTGTAGGTTTGCTCGCTGAGCTGTAGGCTTGATATCCAGACGTTTCATTACCTGGCTAGGTAACATCCTCAGTGGGGACCTCCAAGTGAAGCGAAGCTGTTGTCTCCTGCTTTCTATTTATATCTTTTCTCCTGGATGGGGTTCCTGGGGTTTGTGGTGATGTCATTTCCTGTTCGTTTTCTGAGGGGTTGTTAGATGGCATCTAGATCTATGTGTTTGTTTATGGCTTTGTGGTTGGAGTGCCAGGCCTCTAGGAATTCTCTGGCATGTCTTTGCTTAGCCTTTCCCAGGATAGATGTGTTGTCCCAGTCGAAATGGTAGTTTTTATCATCTGTGTGTAGGGCTACGAGGGAGAGAGGGTCGTGTCTTTTTGTGGCTAGCTGCTGTTCATGTATCCTGGTGGCTAACTTGCTTCCTGTTTGTCCTACGTAGGGTTTGTGGCAGTCCTTGCATGGAATTTTATAGATGATATTGGTTTTGTCCATGGGTTGTACTGGGCCATTTAAGTTTGTTAGTTTTTGTTTGAGAGTGTTGGTGGGTTTGTGTGCTACGAGGATTCCGAGGGGTTCAAAGTTTGGGAGAAGATTTGTAGCTCGGGTGCTCATTGTTGTGGTTCTGTTCGCCGAGCTGGGAATTTGTGTTGCAGACATTTCGTCCCCTGTCTAGGTGATATCCTCAGTGCTTGGGAGCCTCCTGTGAAGTGCTTCTGTGATCTTTCCTCCGGCATTTATAGTGGTTTGAATCTGCCGCTTCCGGTTGTCAGTTCCAGCTGTCCGCTGCAGTGGTCGGTATATTGGTTCAGGTCGGTGTGGTTATTGATTGAATCTGTGGATGAGTGCCATGCCTCTAGGAACTCCCTGGCTGTTCTGTGTTTGGCTGGTCCTATAATAGTAGTGTTGTCCCAGTCAAATTCATGTTGCTTGTCATCTGCCTGTGTGGCTACTATGGATAGCTGGTCGTGTCATTTTGTGGCTAGTTGGTGTTCATGGATGCGGATCGTTAGCTGTCTTCCTGTTTGTCCTATGTAGTGTTTTGTGCAGTCCTTGCATGGGATTTTGTACACTACACTGCTTTTGCTCATGCTGGGTATCGGGTCCTTTGTTCTGGTGAGTTGTTGTCTGAGAGTGGCTGTTGGTTTGTGTGCTGTTATGAGTCCTAGTGGTCGCAAAAGTCTGGCTGTCAGTTCAGAAATGCTCTTGAGGCATGGCACTCATTCACAGATTCAATCAATAAGCACATCGACCTGGACCCAATATACCGGCCACTGCAGCGGACAGCTGGAACTGACAACCGGAAGCGGCAGATACAAACCACTACAAACGATGGAGCAAAGATCACAGAAGTGCTTCACAGGAGGCTCCCAAACACTGAGGATGTCACCTAGACAGGGGACGAAACGTCTGCAACACAAATTCCCAGCTCGGCGAACAGATACACAACAATTCCGTGGGATCTTAGTAGTCTGGCTGTCATCGTACAGAACCACCATTTCGACTGGGACAACACATCTATCCTGGGACAGGCTAAGCAAAGACATGCCAGAGAATTCCTAGAAGCCTGGCACTCCAACCACAATGCCATAAACAAACACATAGATCTAGATACCATCTATCAACCCCTCTGAAAACAAACAGGAAATGACATCACCGCAAACCCCAGGAACCCCATCCAGGAGAAAGATATAAATAGAAAGCAGGAGACAGGAGCTTCACTTCACTTGGAGGTCGCCACTGATGATGTTACCTAGCCAGGTAATGAAACGTCTGGATATCAAACCTACAGCTCAGCGAGCAAACCTACACCCTAAATATAATTATTGACTGTGTGAGCAGTTCCGTTGGAAATAAACTCACAGCATTAGCTGGACATTGGAGAGAGCCCGTTATGGAAGCTGACACCTGGGGGAACCTCAAGTAAGTGAGGAGGAAAAGAATCAATAGGATAATCAAATACATTTAATCTTGTGACCTAAATATACATGAACGGGAGAAATTAGTCATACAAAATAAGGTGAGAGTCTTATTAAAGCTAATGTTTGAACGAGTGTAAAGGGACTGGCAGGTGGGAATGACACTTCCTGGAGCATTCGGAGGGAAGTGAAGTGTAAAATAACCCTGCAACTGCACTGTTTGCATTGTTACCTCATCATATTTATTCAGAAAGAACAAAATATACTTGAAAAAGCAAATTCTGGAGATGTCACAGACCCTCTTGGGTCAATTCTTGTTATCACCTTTGTTACTCTCTTTCTTCCTACATTTATTCCTGTCATTATTCCCTCCATTATGACTATCATTATTCCCATTACTGTTGCTTTCATTTGTGTGACTTTTGGCAGAATTCCCACCTCTTCTTGTTGGGACCATTTTCATATGTAGAGTGCGGGTCTGTTCATGACCAACGGGAATCCACTGGTGCTGGAGTTTGGAAGCTTGAAAGCTGTCATTTCTGAAAGATGTAAGATTCTTCAGCGGAGGTGAAAGAATATTATTCCTTAATATTATTACTTAGTACAAAAGGAAATATCACACAAGTCGTTCCCATCTGAATCTGACTGTACATACCGTAGGTAAAAACAATGACTGCAGATGCTGGAAACCAGATTCTGGATCAGTGGTGCTGGAAGAGCACAGCAGTTCAGGCAGCATCCAAGGAGCAGCAAAATCGAGGTTTCGGGCAAAAGCCCTTCATCAGGAATAAAGGCAGAGAACCTGAAGCGTGGAGAGATAAGCTAGAGGAGGGTGTGGGTGGGGAGAAAGTAGTATAAGGTACAATAGGTGAGTGGGGGAGGGGATGAAGGTGATAGGTCAGGGAGGAGAGGGTGGAGTAGGCAGGTCAGACAAGTCCGGACAACTCCTGGGGACAGTGCTGAGCTGGAAGTTTGGATCTAGGGTGAGGTGGGGGAAGGGGAAATGAGGAAACTGTTGAAGTCCACACTGATGCCCTGGGGTTGAAGTGTTCCGAGGAGGAAGATGAGGCGTTCTTCCTCCAGGCGTCTGGTGGTGAGGGAGCGGCAGTGAAGGAGGCCCAGGACCTCCATGTCCACGGCAGTGTGGGAAGGGTGTTGAAATGTTGGGCCACGGGGCGGTGTGGTTGATTGGTGCCGGTGTCCCGGAGATGTTCCCTAAAGCGCTCTGCTAGGAGGCGCCCAGTCTCCCCAATGTAGAGGCGACTACATCAGGAGCAACGGATACAATAAATGATATTAGTGGATGTGCTGGTAAAATTTTGATGGATGTGGAAGGCTCCTTGGATAGAGGTGAGGGAGGAGGTGTGGGCACAGGTTTTACAGTTCCTGCAGTGGCATGGGAAAGTGCCAGGATGGGAAGGTGGGTTGTACGGGTGCGTGGACCTGACCAGGTAGTCACGGAGGGAACGGAAGGCGGAAAGCCATGTCTTCTCATGCTCGACTTCACTATCCGAGGGAAAAGGCTGTCACTTTCCCCTCTATAATCCAGATGCGGCCTTACCAATGTTTTGTACAAGTGAAGCATGACCACGTGGCTCTGAAACTCAATCCCCCTACCAATAAACACCAGCACACCATACGCTTTAACAGCCCTATCAACCTGGGTGGAAACTTTCAGGGATTTATGCACCTGGACCCGAGAGCTCTCTGCTTATTTACACTGCCAAGACTTTTATGATTAGCCCAGTACTCTGCATTTCTGTTATTTCTTCCAAAGTGAACTACCTCATACTTTTCTACATTAAACTCCATTTACCACTTCTCAGCCCAGCTCTGCATCTTATCTATGTCCCTCTGTAACTAACAACATCCTTCAGTACTGTCCACAACTCTGCCTTCCTTAGTGTCATCCACAAATTTACTAAACCATCCTTCTACGCCCACGTCCAGATCACTTACAAAAATGACAAGCAGCAGTGGCCCCAAAACAGATCCTTGTGGTATACCACTGGTAACCGAGCTCCAGGATAAACATTACCCATCAACCACCACGCTCTGTTTTCTTTCAGCTAACCAATTTCTGATCCAAACCACTAAATCACATGCATAGAGTTATAGAGTCATAGAGATGTACGGCATGGAAATAGACCCTTCGGTCCAACCCACCCATGCCGGCTAGATATCCCAACCCAACTTAGTCCCACCTGGCCTATATCCCACCAAACCTTTCCTATTCATATACCCATCCAAAGCCTTTTAAATGTTGCAATAGTACCAGCCTCCATCACCTCCTCTGGCAGCTCTTTCCATACAACCCTCTGTGTGAAAAAGTTGCCCCTTAGGTCTCTTTTATAACTTTCCCCTCTCACACTAAACCTATGTACTCTTGTTCTGGACTCCCCCACCCCAGGGAAAAGACTTTGTCTATTTATCCTATCCATGCCCCTCATAATTTTGAAAACCTCTATAAGGTCACCCCTCAACCTCCGATGCTCCAGAGAAAACAGCCTCAGCCTGTTTGGCCTCTCCCTATAGCTCAAATCCTCCAACCCTGGCAACATCCTTGTATATCTTTTCTGAACCCTTTCAAGTTTCACAACATCTTTCCGATAGGAAGGAGACCAGAATTGCACGCAATATTCCAACAGTGGCCTAACCAATGTCCTGTACAGCCGCAACATGACCTCCCAACTCCTGTACTCAATACTCGGACTAATAAAAGAAAGCATTCCAAGCGCCGCCTTCACTATCCTATCTACCTGTGACTCTACTTTCAAGGAGTGATAAACCTGCACTCCAAGATCTCTTTGTTCAGCAACACTCCCTAGGACCTTACCATTAAGTGTATAAGTCCTGCTAAGATTTATTTTCCCAAAATACAGCACCTCACATTTGTCTGAATTAAACTCCACCTGCCATAGGGCGGCCTGATGGCACAGTGGTTAGCACTGCTGCCTCACAGCACCAGGGACCCAGGTTCAATTCCCGCCTCAGGCAACTGTCTGGGTGGAGTTTGCACATTCTTCCTGAGTCTGTGTGGGTTTCCTCTGGGTGCTCTGGTTTCCTCCCACAGTCCAAAAATGTGCAGGCAGGTTAGGTGAACTGGCCGTGCTAAATTGCCCATAGTGTTGGGGAAGGGGTAAATGTAGTGGAATGGTTCAGGGTGGGTTGCTCTTTGGAGGGTCAGTGTGGACTTGTTGGGCCGAAGGGCCTGTTTCCATACTGTAAGTAATGTAACCCATACCACTTCTCAGCCCATTGGTCCATCTGGTCAAGATCCTGAGGTAATCCTCTTCGCTGTCCACTAAACCTCCAATTTTGGTGTCATCTGCAAACTTAATAACTGTACCTCTTATGCTCGCATCCAAATCATTTATGTAAATGACAAAATGTAGAGGACCCAGCACCAATACTTGTGGCACTCAAGTAGTAACAGGCCTCCATTCTGAAAAACAATCATTCACCACCACCCTCTGTTTTCGATCTTTGAGCCAGTTCTGTATCCAAATGGCTAGTTTGCCCTGTATTTCATGAAATCTAACCTTGCTAACCAGACTCCCATAGGGAACCTTGCCAAACGCCTTACTGAAGTCCATATAGATCACATCTACCACTCTGCCCTCATCAATCTTCTTTGTTACTTCTTCATAAAACTCAATCAAGTTTGTGAGACATGATCTCCCATGTGCAAAGCCATGTTGACTATTCCTAATCAGTCCTTACCTTTCTAAGTACATGCACATCCTGTCCCTCAGGATTCCCTCTAACAACCTGCCCACTGCCAATATCAGGCTCTCTGGTCTATAGTTCCCTGGCTTGTCCTTACCACCGTTCGTAAACAGTGGCACCACCTTACCATGTGGAACCTTATCAAACGCCTCACTGAAGTCCATATACACCACATCAACCACTTTACCTTCACCCACCTATTTTGACACCTTCTCGAAAATCTTAATGAGGTTTGTGAGGCACGACCTACCCTTCAGAAAACTGTGTTGACTATCCCTAATCGAATTATTCCTTTCCAGATGATTCTAAATCCTATCTCTTATTACCTTTTCCAACACCTTACCCACAACCGAAGTAAGGCTCACTGGTCTATAATTACCAGGGTTGTCCCAACTCCCCTTCTGAAACAATATTTGCTCTCTTCCAGTCTTCTGGACTACTCCTGTCGACAATGTTGACATAAAGATCGAAGCCAAAGACTCTGCAATCTCCCCCTTGGCTTCCTAGAGAATCCGAGGATAAATCCCATCTGGCCCAAGGCTCTTACCTATTTCCAGATCTTCCAAATTGCTAAAACCTCCTCTTTGTCAACTGCAATCCCACCTTAGCTTGTAGTCTGTATCTCCGTATTCTCATGAACGTTGCCCTTTTCCAATGTGAATGCTGATGAAAAGTATTCACTCAGTGCTTCCCCTATGTCCTTAGATTCCACACACAACATTCCACTACTTTCTTTGATTGGCCCTAATCTTACTCTAGTCATTCTTTTATTCCTGATATACCTATAGAAGGCCTTAGGGTTTTCCTTGATCCTATCCACCAACAACTTCTCACGTCCCCTCCTGGCTCTTCTTAGCCCTCTCTTTACATCTTTTCTGGTTAACTTATAACACTCAAGCCCCCTGTCTGAGTTTTCATGCCTCATTCTCACATAAGCCATCTTCTTTCTCTTGACCAGACTTCAACTTCTTTAGTCGACCATGGTTCCTTCTCTCAACCACTACCTCTCTGCCTGATTGGTATATACATATCAATGACCCGCAGTATCTGTTCCTTGAATGAGCTCCACATTTCAAGTGCATCCATCTCCTGCAGTTTTCTTCCCCATCCCACGCATCCTAAATCTTGCCTAATCGCATTATAATTGTCTTTCCCCCAGCTATAACTCTTTCCCTGCGGTATATGCCTTTCCCTGCCCATTGCTATTGTAAACGTAACTGAATTATGGTCACTATTGCCAAAGTGCTCACCTACCTCCATATCTAACACTTGGCTGGGTTAACTCCCCAGTACCAAATCTAATATGGCATCATCCCTTGTTGCCTTGTTTACATACAGTGTCAGAAAACTCTTCTGTACGCATTGAACGAAAACTGACCCATCTAAACTACTTGAACTATAGTATTCCCAGTCAATATTGGGGAAGTTAAAGTCCGCCATAATAACTACCCTGTTACTCTCGCTCCTATCGAGAATCATTTTTCTATCCTTTCCTCTAAATCCCTGGAACAATTTGGAGGCCTTTGGAAAAGTCCGCAGGGTGACCTCTCCTTTTCTGTTTCTAACCTCAGCCCAAACTACCTCAGTGGATGAATCCTCAAACGTTCTCTCAGCTGCTGTAAGACTACCATTGATTATCAATGCCACACCACCACACCCTTTTGTCATCATCTCTGTTCTTGCGGAAACATCTAAATCCCGGAATCTGCAACAACCATTCCTGTCCTTCCTCTAGCCATGTCTCTGAAATGGCCACAACATTGAAATCGCAGGTACCAACCCACGGTGCAAGTTCACCCACTTTATTCCTTCTTAGAGGAACAACATCATCACAATCATGCACTGTGCTATTTTCAAATGCTGTCCCACTAACTCACCCACTCGATTCAATCTTTCCCGAAGATTTGACTCATAATCCAAATATGTGCCCTCTGAAGCCTGACTTGTCAATTTTGCCTTTATTATGTTCACAGGTCCTCTCACCTCATTTCCAAAACACTAATTCAAATGTACTGAATTTACTTGAATAATTAGATGCATTTTTAATTGCAAAAAGTTGCAAATGAAATGTCTTAATCTGAATTGTCTGAATACTTTCGGGCCTTATATCCATAATTAATCTTTAAACTTTGATTTCACCATTCTAATGTTCCTGCAATTGATGTAAATAGTTTTATTCCCAAGATATCCATAACTTCCTTGAATAATTTTGATGTAAAATTTAACCTTTGATCTGATTACATTTCTGTCGTTAGTCTCTGCCCAATCCAAACACAGAGTCATAGCGATATACAGCACAAAAATAGATCCTTCGGTCCAATTCGTCCATGGCGACCTGACATTCTAATCTAGTCTAGTCCCATTTGCCAGCACTTGGCCCATATCCCTCTAAACCTTTCCTATTCATATCCCCATCCAGATGCCTTTAGAATGCTGTAATTGTACCAGCCTCCATCACTTCCTCTGGCAGCTTATTCCATACACTCACCACCCTCTGCATGAATGAAGTTGCTCCTTAGGTCTCTTTTATGTCTTTCTCCTCTCACCTCAAATCTATGCCCCCTAGTTTGGACTCCCCCACCCCAGGGAAATGATCTTGTCTATTTATCCTATCCATAACCCTCATGATTTTATAAACGTTTGAGTATTTTTTTCTACAGTTCTTTTAAGTGTGATATTGAATAATGGAATGGCCTCCAAAGAAATCTAGTAGACATCATGAACATTGTCAAGACATTCTGCCCACTTTTTGTTTTAGGGAAGGGTCCTACAGGTAAGTCAGGTAAAACACTTGTTAAAAGTTCTTCAAATGATGGAATAGCCATTAAGCATGCTGGTTTTACCACCGCCTGAGGTTTTCCTGATTCTTGATATTTCTGATATGTCAGGCAAAATTGAAACACAGTTTTTGTATTCCAGGCTTTTAAAGCTATTGTATATTTGGGTTTGAACTTCCCTTACTTACATATGACCAGCTATTGATACCTCATGTGCTTCCTGCAAAACTTCCTTTCCATAACCCAACAGTACTACAACTTGATGAAGTCCTGACTATTTTCCAACGTTCTGTATATGTAATGGTTTCCATTTCCACATTGAGATATCATTTTAAGATTGATGTAAAATTCAGAATAAACTCAGATTCATTTTCTGAATATATATTTTGATACAACTGCCTTTTTTCATATTTTTGTTGTAAACAAAATAACCTCTTTGAACTAAAAATATTGACACTGTCCTACAAATGCTTTTGTTTCTTTGTTCTAACCATTTGATCAAACGTAGTTTCTGATAATTGAACTTCAGCTTCAATATTTTATTCCTTGTTTTCTTCTTCGGTTTCAATGTATGGCTTTGTGATCTCATTCCCACACTTTCAGGAAAAATGCCATGATCACACCCTGGAACATCTCAGTTGCCTGATTTTCCACTAGCTTTTCAAGAACAGTAAACATCACTGCCATCTGTGATCCAACTATATCTTGCCTGAGAATATGCTCTATTTATGAAATAGAGAATTTCTTTATTACTCCTATCCCCAATTCACCACTTTTCACCATACTCTGCATCCTCACCTGATGCGATAGAACACTACATTTTTTTCACCATGATTTTCAGTAACGCCACATTTTCTTGCAACACTCCTTCTAAAGGACATAGCTCCTCATCTCTCACAATCAAAGATTGACTTTTTTTTAAACCTATTGCTCCTGGCAAACATAAATAAACTTACCCACACACGTAAGTTCTTTAAAGAGATCTGCTAATTCCTTTTCACCCAACCCCTGATCAGGCTGTGCATTATTTGGCAGTGATTTAGCTTCCACTGGGATTTACTTTTCCGTTATAATCATCCCCGTTGTTTTATCCTGTTTTGCCACATCCGTTTTCCGCGACCATTTTTGAACAACTGATAGTGTGACTTTACATGTCCTACTCTGGTGCAGTGAAAACATTTGAGATATATTATGTCTCTTCTCCCATCTTGGATTTCTTTTTAAACGTTCTTTTAATCTGAGGTATATTATCTTTAATGGGATTTCCTCTCTTTACTGCCTGAGGTTTTCTATTTCCACAATTTTCATCCCACACAGATTTAATTTGTACCAGAGGCCACACTTTGATTTATGAACTATTTCACAATAATTTGCTATTTGTGCTGCTAATCTTGCTGTTTAGCTCTTTGATCTTGCACATGAGTTCTCACTACTTCAGGGAGTATATTTTTCAACTCCTGCAAAATAGTATTCTCTCTAAGAGAGGCATATGTCTGATTTATTTTCAATGCCCATCTCACTTATCAATTTTCCTTTCAAAGAAAGAGAAATACAAAGAAAATTTACAGCCCAGGAACAGGCCCTTCGGCCCTCCAAGCCTGAGCCAATCCAAATCTACTGTCTAAACCTGACGGTCAATTCCTAAGCATCTGTATCCCTCTGCTCCCCACCAACTCCTGCATCTGTCCAGACACATCTTAAACGGATCTACAGTGCCTGCTTTTACCACCTCTGCTGGCAACGCATTCCAAACACCCACCACCCTCTGTGTGAAGTACTTGCCACGTGTATCCCCCTTAAACCTTCCACCTCTCACCTTGAAAGCGTAACCTCTTGTTATTGAATCCTTCACCCTGGGAAAAAGCTTGTCTCTATCCATCCTGTCTGTACCCTTCATGATTTTGTAAACCTCAATCAGGTCCCCCACAGTCTCCTTTTTTTCTAATGAAAGCAAACCTAACCTACTCAACCTCTCTTCATAGCTAGCACCTTCCATTCCAGGCAACATCCTGGTAAACCTTCTCTGCACTCTCTCTAAAGCATCCACATCCTTTTGGTAATGTGACGATCAGAACTGCAAACATTATTCTAAATGCGGCCGAACCAATGTCTGGTACAATTTTAACATGACTTGCCAGCTCTTATACTCTATACCCCGTCCAATGAAGGCAAGCATAGCATATGCTTTCTTGACCACTCTATCCACCTGTGCAGTAACCTTCAGGGTACAATGGACTCCCAGATCTCTCTGTCCATCAACTTTTCCAAGGCTCTTCCGTTCATTGTATAATTTGCTCTAGAATTAGTCTTGCCTAAATGCATCACCTCACATTTGGCTGGATTGAAATCCATCTGCCACTTCGCTGCCCAACTCTCCAGTCTATCTATATCCTCCTGCATTCTCTGACAGTCCCTTATGCTTTCTGCTACTCCACCAATCTTCGTGTCATCTGCAAACTTGCTGATCATATCAACAGTGCCCTCTTCCAGATCATTTATGTATATCACGAGCAACACTGGCCCCAACACTGACCCTTATGGACGACCACTCGTCACCTGTCTCCATTTCGAGAAACTCCCTTCAACTACTACTCTCTGTCTCCTGGTGCTCAACCAGTTCTTTATCCACTTAGCTAGAACACCCTGCACACCATGTGACTTCACTTTCTCCATTAGTGGGGAACCTTATCAAACGACTTAATAAATTCTATGTATATGACATCAATAGCCCTTCCTTCATCTATCAACTTGATCGCTTGCTTGAAGAACTCTATTAAGTTGGTAAGGCATGATCTCCCTCGCACAAAACCATGTTGCCTATCACTTATAAGCCCATCTTTTCTAATTATAAATAGATCCTATCCCTCAGTACCCTCTCCAGTAACTTTCCCACCACCAACATCAGGCTCACTGATCTGTACTTACCCAGAATATCCCTACTACCCTTCTTGTACAGGGGACAACATGAGCAACCTTCCAGTCCTCCGGCATCTCACCTGCATTTAAGGATGCCACAAAGATATCTGTCAGAACCCCAGCTATTTCCTCTCTCACTTCCCTCAGTAACCTGGGATAGATCCCATCCGGAACTGGGGATTTATCCACCTTGATAACCTCTAGCCTACCCATCACATCTTCCCTACTTATGTCAACATCATCCAGACTAATCAAACTTCTATCTCTAATCGCAGGATTCATCATGTTCCTCTCCTCAGTGAATGCTGTTGCAAAGTAATCATTCAGAATCTCACCCATTCTCTCGGGTTCGACACACAGCCTTCCTTCATTATCCTTCAGTGGACCAATCCTTTCTCTCGTTACCCATTTGTTTCTTATATAAGAATAAAATGCTTTAGGATTCTCCTCAATTCTGCTTGCTAAAGCTATTTCATGACATTTTTCAGCCTGCTTGACTCCTCATTTAAGACTTGTCCCACTCTTCCGCTATTCCTCCAGGGCCCATTCTGTTCTTAGCTGCCCAGACTGTATGTACGTTTCCCTTTTCCTCTTGGCTAGTTGTACAATTTCTCCTGTCATCCATGGTTCATGAATCTTGCCCTTTCTATCCTTTGCCTTCAACGGGACATACCTATCCTGCACTATTTTTAACCTATCTTTGAAAGCCTCCCACATCTCAAATGTGGACTTCCCTTCAAATAGTTGTGTCCAATCCACATTTCCCAGCTCCTGCCTAATTTTGATATAATTGGCCTTGACCCAGTTTAGTATTCTTCCCTTAGGACCACTCTCCTCTTTAACTACGAGTATTATATAACTTACAGAATTGTGTTCACTGTTCCCAAAGAAATTCCCCACTGCAACTTCTACTACCTGTCCTGGCCCGTTCCCCAGTACCAGATCCAATATGGCCCCTTCCCTCGTCAGACTATTGACATACTGCTCTAGAAAACTCTCTTGTACGCTTCTTACTAATTCTATATCTTCCAGACCTCTGACGCTAAGTGTATCCCAGTCAATGCTGGGAAAATTAAAATCTCCCATCACCACTACCCTATTGCCTCTATAGTTTTCCATGATCTGTTTAACTATTTGTTCTTCTACCTCACGCTCACAGTTGGGAGGTCTGTAATACAGCCCCAACAATGTATCTGCACCCTTCTTATTTCTCAGCTCCACCCATAATGCCTCACTACCCACGACCTCCATAGTGTCCTCCTTTAGCACAGCCGTGATATCGTCCCTGGCCAGCAATGCAACCCCACCCCCACTTTTACTTCCCTCCCGGTCCTGTCTGAAGCATTTATATCCTGAACATTTATTTGCCAATCATCATACCCTTCCTTCAACCAAGTCACTGTGATTGCAATGACATCATACTCCCAGGCACCAATACAAGCCCTAAGTTCATCTGCCTTACGCACGATACTCCTTGCATTAAAGTAGATGCATTTCAGGCCACCAGTTCTTTTGCACTCACCAACTCTCTGCCTCCTCACCCCTTTATTAACACTATCTTCATGATTCTTACAGTCTCCAGTCTCCACCTCGCTGCCTACTTGTTTTCTCTTCTGGTT
Organism: Hemiscyllium ocellatum; assembly: GCF_020745735.1. Lineage (NCBI taxonomy): Eukaryota > Metazoa > Chordata > Chondrichthyes > Orectolobiformes > Hemiscylliidae > Hemiscyllium > Hemiscyllium ocellatum. Next base: position 939,383 of record NC_083432.1, on the reverse strand, counting down.
CCCAACCCCCTGCCACATTAGTTTAAAACCTCCCCAACAGCAGTAGCAAAAGCTCCCCCAAGGACATTGGTTCTGGTCTGGTTCAGACTAGAACTCATAACAGCACACAAACCAACAGCCGCTGTCAGATAACACCTCACCAGGACGAAGGACCTGATACCCAGCATGAGCAAAACCAACGTAGTGTACAAAATCCCATGCTAGGACTGCACAAAACACTACATAGGACAAACAGGAAGACAGCTAACGGTCCTGACCTACAAAGAATGAAACCAGAAAGCAACAACATCCCCAGATTCTATGGACTACCTAAAGTGCACAAACCAGACATCCCACTCAGACCCATAGTATCACTCCCAGGGACACCATCACACAAACTGTCTAAAGAACTACAGCAGAAACTGAAACACCTGATCAGTGGATCCAGGTACTCCATACAGTCAACACAGGAATTCTTGGACCTCATCAGAGATATACACATAGACAAGGAAGAAACCATGGTCTCATTCGATGTAACGGCACCGTTCACCTCTATCAACAAAACCCGAGCCAGAGAAACAATATCCAACCTGCTGGACATACAGAATAGACAACAGGACGTTGAACCTATTATCAAAGACGGCATACTTAAACTACTGGACCTGTGCCTTACAACACACTTCACATTCAACAACCAGATATACGAACAAATCAACGGAACACCCATGGGCTCACCGATTTCTGGACTCACAGCAGAAGCAGTAATGCAAAGGTTAGAACAAACAGTCTTACCGCAAATACAACCCAAACTCTGGGTCAGATATGTGGACGACACCTTTGTAATCATTAAAAACATAGAAATAGAAAACACACACCGGATCATCAACGCCATACTCACAGGAATCCGATTCACGAGAGAGGAAGAAAAGGACAACCAGCTCCCATTCCTAGACGTGATGGTACAGAGAACACCGAACGGAGAATTCACCACGAAGGTACACAGAAAAGCCACACACACAGACCAAGTCCTGAACTATGAAAGCAACCTCCACAACACACAAAAACAAAGTTGCATCAGGACACTATTCAAAAGAGCCACAACACACTGCAGCACACCAGAACTACAAAAAGAGTAAGAAGAACACCTATACAAGGTGTTCACCAAAAACGGATACCCGCGCAATTTCATCAACAGATGTCTAAGGGAAAGACAACAGAAAGAGGACATGCCACAACCCAAAGGACTAGCCACACTCCCATCCAGCAGGAGCATTTCCGAACTGACAGCCAGACTGCTGCGACCACTAGGACTCATAACAGCACACAAACCAACAGCCACACTCGGACAACAACTCACCAGGACAAAGGACCAGATACCCAGCATGAGCAAAACCAACGTAGTGTACAAAATCCCATGCAAGGACTGCACAAAAGACTACATAGGACAAACAGGAAGACAGCTAACAACCCGCATCCATGAACACCAACTAGCCATGAAATGACACGACCTTAGTAGCCACACACACACATGGCAAACAACATGAATTCGACTGGGACAACATTATCTATGAAAGGACAAGCCAAACAGAGAACTCCCAGAGAATTCCTAGAGGCATGGCACTCATCCATTGATTCTATTAACGAACACATCGACCTGGACCCAATATACCGACACTGCAGGGAACAGCTGGAACTGACAACCGGAAGCGGCAGAGACAAGCCGCTATAAATGCCGGAGGAAACATCACAGAAGCACTTCACAGGAGGCTCCCAAGCACTGAGGATATCACCTAGACAGGGGACGAAACGTCTGCAACACAAATTCCCAGCTCGGCGAACATAACCACAACAATGAGCACCCGAGCTACAAATCTTCTCCCAAACTTTGAACCCCTCGGAATCCTCGTAGCACACAAACCCACCAACACTCTCAAACAAAAACTAACAAACTTAAATGGCCCAGTACAACCCATGGACAAAACCAATATCATCTGTAAAATTCCATGCAAGGACTGCCACAAACCCTACGTAGGACAAACAGGAAGCAAGTTAGCCACCAGGATACATGAACAGCAGCTAGCCACAAAAAGACACGACCCTCTCTCCTCGTAGCCCTACACACAGATGATAAAAACTACCATTTCGACTGGGACAACACATCTATCCTGGGAAAGGCTAAGCAAAGACATGCCAGAGAATTCCTAGAGGCATGGCACTCATCCACTGATTCTATTAACAAACACATCGACATGGTCCCAATATACCGGCCACTGCAGCGGACAGCTGGAACTGACACCCGGAAGCGGCAGAGACAAGCCGCTATAAATGCCGGAGGAAACATCACAGAAGTGCTTCACAGGAGGCTCCCAAGCACTGAGGGTGTCACCTAGAAAGGGGACGAAACGTTTGCAACAAAAACTACTAGCTCGGCGAACAGAACCACAACAACGAGCACCCGAGCTACAAATCTTCTCCCAAACTTTGATCGCTGATGCTCCACAGTGAGTCCATCACAGCTCCAGAGCCGTCATGCGATCAAACAAGATCTGCAGCTGGACACACGTCTTGTAAGTGTAAGAGTCAGGAACGTCAGCCACGTCCCTGAGCTCCCACATCAGGCAAGAGGCACATGCCACGGCTCTGAGGTCCCCTGCCATTGTCAGCTTAGCTTTATACGACCTAACTAAAACCAAACAATGCACTTGAATATATGAAAAAGAAAGAGAAAGAAATAAAAGCCTTACCTTACAAAGTCTTTTTCCTCTTGTTAGAGGAGGTGGGGGGTGGGGGTGGGACAGGAGGGAGATACTACTCGTGTAGTGTCTCAGGTTTAGCCGCTGCCCAAATATCAATGAAGGCCTTACCTTCCTGGCAGCCCTCGCTTCACTCCACCTTCTCTCCTCACCACTCTGTCAAAATGGAGCTCTCTTCGATCCTTTTAAATTCTATGTACATCTGACCATGCTCCCTCATTAGATTCCTAAAACATTGTCTGTAGATTTGTGAACTAGCTTGTATGGAGTTAATATTGCTTTTTTCACCTCATGATACTCTGCAGACATCTCCATTGATAATGATGCAACAGCTCACTAGCTGAATCTACCAATTTTGTTTGACTGAGAGATATCTGCATGTTCACAGGGCACTGCATTTGTTGAGTTATTTTCTCAAATGGAATGAAAATGGTTTCTCTGTCCTTCTCATCAACACTTGAACATACTTAAACAGAGCCCCACCAGGCTTATGGCTACAATGGTTTTGGTCTTCATCACTATCCTCTAACTACTCCTATATTTGACCTTTGCCATTTGTAGTTGACTCTTCTCTTTCATTGCCACCTTCTAAAGTTCAAACCTTTTGACTTTCTCCATCTCTCCTGCTAGGGAACTCCAAACGGACCCTACCACCAGGGTTATATTTCTCTCCCCATCCCTTTCCGTTTTCCGCAAAGATGGTTCCCTCTGTGCCTACCTGGTCAGGTCCACGACCCCCAACAACCCACCCTCCCAGCCTGGCACCTTCCCCTGCCACCGCCGGAATTGCAAAGCCTGCGCCCACACCTCCCCCCTCCTCACCTCCATCCAAGGCCCCAAAGAAGCCTTCCACATCCATCAAAGTTTCACCTGCATATCCACCAGTGTTGCTCCCGATGCAGTCTCCTCTACATTGGGGAGACTAGACGCCTTCTTGCAGAGCGCTTCGGGGAACATCTCCAGGACACACTCACCAATCAACCCCACCACTCCGTGGCCCAACAATTCAACTCCCCTCACACTTTGCCGAGGACATGCAGGTCCTGGGCCTCCTCCACTGCCACTCCCTCACCATCCGATGCCTGGAGGAAGAACGTCTCATCTTCTGCCTTGGAATACTTCAACCCCAGAGCATCAATGTGGGCTTCACCAGTTTCCTCATTTCCCCTTCCCCCACCTTACCCCAATTCCAACCTTCCAGCTCAGCACCATCCTCATGAAAATCCTACCAATCTTCCTTCCCACCTATCCGTTCCACCCAACTCTCTGACCTATCACCTCCATCCCCACCCCCATCTACCCATTGTACTTTTTGTTAACTTCCCCACCCTCCTCTCTGACCTATCACCTTCATCCTCACCCCCATCCACCTATTGTAACTTTTTCTATCTTCCCCAACCCCACCCCACTCCCATTTATCTCTCCACCCTGGAGGCATCCTGCCTTCATTCCTGATGAAGGGCTTTTGCCTGTAATGTTGGTTTTCCTGCTCCACAGATGCTGCCTGACCTGCTGTGCTTTTCCAGCAACACTCTAATCTAATATGACCAGTGAGGGACAAAGAGCATGTTTCTGTGCTGCAGGTCTCTATGACTCTATGATACTCATCTACAAACAAAACAAACTGTATTCTTACTCTACAACTGAAATACAAACTAAAGAAAGAATTGGTCTAAATTCAACTCAAATGGAAAACATAAAAGAGCAACTATTCCAAGAAGTTAAAAATCACACAACAGCAGGTTATTGTCCAACAGGTTTACTTGGAAGCATTAGCTTTTGGAGCGCTGCTCCTTCATCAGGTGGTTGTAGAACATAAAATCGTAGGGCACAGAATTATAACAAAAGTTTACAGTGTGATGTTAATGAAATTATATACTGAAGAAGACCTGGATTGTTTGTTAAGTCTCTTCTCTTTTATAAAGGGCATGTTGGTTTCAGTTTGCTCATGTGTAAATCCCAGAACTTCTTAAAGTTACATTGTCAAGTGAACGTTAACAATATTGGCCCAGATAATGCATTGAAAGTGTGAGGTTCCATGTGTGAGGCTGTCTTGTGCCCCAGTGTTCAGTCTGATTCTAATCTCAGAAAGGGATTTACAGAATCTTACATGGATTCATGCAGTTTGTGAGCAAAATAAAATGTGGTTCTGCAAGAACAAATTCACCCCACAAACTTATATATTTGTGTGTGTGCACTGAAGGGCCGAGATCGTATATCCCACACCACTGAAGTGTTCTCTGACTGGGAGGGAACACTCCTGTCTGTTGATCGATATGCTGTGTCCATCCATCCACTGCCATAGCCTCTGCTCAGTCTCACTAATGTATCATGTCTAATGGCAAAATATAGTGATGCACTTTTGCATAACAGATGAAGACTGGGCGAATATAAGTAGATGGGGCATTGGGAGAAGCAAATTGGCCCATGAAAAGCAGGGAGGGATCAGCAATACATTCTTTTCTCAATTTACAGTGATTCCATTCTTATAGATTCATATATTCATACAGAGCAGAAGAGATCCCAGTCCCCATCTAGTCTGCGCTGACATAACTACCACTCAAAGCACACTAATCCCAATTTCCTGCAGTTTTCCCATCTTTTTGAATGTTCTGATATTTGAAGGGCTCATTCAATCATTTTTTTACATTTTAAGAATCCCAGCCTCCACTAAGTTCGCAGACAGTGTAATCCGTATTCCCACCGCCAGCTATTGGAAAAGGTTTATTTTCCCAAATCTAACGTAAATCATGTGCCCCTTACTATAAAGTCATGCCATCTCGTAATTGTCCCCTCCCCCTCGCTTTGTCCTTACTGTTCATAATTTTATATATCCAACTATGTCCCCCCTCAGTTTTCTTTGCTCTGAAGAAAGCAATCAAACCTATCCAGTCTCTCGTTATAGCTCAATATCGCCACCTAAGGCAGAATCCTGGTGAACCGTTTCTGTCCCACCTCCAGTGCTATCACATTGTTCCTGTAGTGAGGGAACTAGAACCAATTGTGCCCGAACTAACACTGCCTCCAACTCCAACATTGTCTCATTGCTCTTCTCCTCTACGCCATGGCTGATGAAAGCAAGCATCACATTTGTCTTTTTAACTGTCCTATTCACATGTTCTCCCGAGATCACGGAAATGTGAATAATTACCCCCGATCATTCTGTTCCTCTAAACTGCCCCGTGACCTGCCATTGATTAAATACTCCCTCATCTTGTTATTTTCTTCTTCTTCTGAAGTCCTTTACCTTCACTTATCAGCATTAAATACCATCTACCACTGGTCTGCCCATCTGATCAACTCATCTATATCTTCCTGTAATTTACAACTACCTTCTGCCCCATTCATCACTGAACCATGTGTGGTGTCATCTTCAAATTTGCTTAACATTCTCCCATTATTTTCATCTACATCAATTATATATATATAACAATAAAGATCCTAGTATTTATCACTTTAGTACATCATTAGACACCAGCCTCCAGTTACTCAAACCGCCTTCAACAACTATCCTTTGTGTCCTATTACTAAGCCACTTTCTCATCCACCTCACCGTTTTGCCTTTAATTCTGTGTATTTTAACCTTGTCAATCAGTCTCCCATTGTCAAAACTGTTGCTGAAGTCCATACGAACTACGTCCACTGAACTTGCCTCGTCCACACACTTCATCATACTTTGGAAAATGCAAACAAATTGGTGAAGCATGAACGACATCTTGCAAAGACGTGCTGCCTCATGTAATTAGCCAATCCCTTTCCAAATGGGTATTAATTTCTTGAATCATTTTCCTCTCACTGACGTAAGTATCATTGGTCTGTAATTTCCTGATTCTTCTCTACCTACCCTCCTAATAACTAGATAATATTAATTGTCCTCCAGTCCCCTAGCACTTAGCACATCAACTCTGCTCATGCAGAAATAAACTCACTTCAAAAAGAAAAGAATATGATTAGCTTTAATATGATGAGTAGTGCTCTTTTTTCAATGTATTCTTGTGGAAACATTTTATCCATTATTCATCCGTTCCGTTTCTGCCGTGTAATGCTATTGTTCTCCATCAGATGGGCTGAACAGGAAGGTTTCATATTTTGCCAAGTTGATCCAATGGATGAGTATGAACCTGTGAAAAGAAGTGGTAGAAATAGGTATTATATCCTGATCCAAACAACTTCATTAGGATCAGTTTAATTTTCCCATTGCTTCTGTGTCAAGATTTTATTAGACATTTATGTAAATAATTTTGATGTGAACATAGGAGGTATGGTTAGTAAGTTTCCAGATGACACCAGTATTGAAGGTGGAGTGGGCAGCGAAGAAAGTTACCTCAGTGTACAACGGGATCTTGATCAGATGGCCAATGGGCCAAGGAGTCACAGATGGAGATCCATTTAGATAAATGTGAGGAGCTTTAATATGGAAAGGCAAATAATTGTGTGACATATATACTTCATGCTAAGGTGCTGGGAGAGTAGCTCAACAAATAGACCTTGGTGTGCTGGTTCATAGTTCCTTGAATGTCGAGTTACACGTAGATAGGATAGTGAAGAAGGCGTTTGGGATACTTGCCTTCCTTGGTCAGTTTATTGAATATAGGAGTTGGGAGATCATGTTGCAACTGTATAGGACATTATTTAGGAGACTATTGGAATAATGCAGAATTTGAGCTATAGCAGGAGGCTGAATAGACTGGGACTACTTCTTCTGGTGTATCTGAGACTGAGGCTCGACCTTGCAGAGGCTTTGTAAAGATAATATCCATTTGCTGGTTTTAGTGCAGAACCTCTCGGGTTTGAGTATTTTCCATGTGTATCATTAACTAAAACTAGGTGCAGAGCTTCAGGCATGTTCTCAACAGAACACTGTAAAGTTTAAAATGTTTCTTTCAATTTATATTTTGCTGTCTTAGATGTATACATAAACATTTTAATGGTTCATATGTATATTATGTAGTTATGTATATATGTAGTCAAGAATCAATTAACTAAATGTTCGACTAAATTTACTAAACGTTTGAAGGATTTTCTTCTTCTTTGATTTTCCATTTCTATGGTATTTTGTATCTGTTTTACTCTGTCATAGTGCTGGATTTAACTAATTTAATCAGTGTACCTTTGGAAAATGTTTTTTGTTTTTCACTGATGAATCTTCTTCAATCTATTGTTGAAGATTGTAGGAGACCTTTTGGATATTGCTCCCTTAGAATCAGTCAAAAATAATAATTGCTCATGGTAATCTCTTTAGCCATTTCAACTCATTAGATTGACTCATCCGTCTATCTCCCTCCCTCCCAACACCACAGCAACGCACTTTAAAATCAATACTTTTTCAAACCTTATTGGTATTGGATATTACTTGCATATTTGAATGTTATTTTATAATTCTTTGTCTAAATGGCACAGTGGCTCAATGATAGGACAGTACGGCAGCTTAGTGGTTATCATTGCTGCCTCACAGCACCATGGACCCAGGTTTGATTCCCACCTCATGCTCCTGTCCATGTGGAGTTTGTACATTCTCTCTATGTTTGTGTAGATTTACTCCAGGTGCTCTGGTTTCCTCCCACAATCCAGAGATGAGCAGGTTAGGTGAATTGGCCATTTTAAATTGCCCATAGTGTTCAGCAATGTGTAGGTTAGGTGCATTAGTCAGGGGTAAGTGAAGAGTAATTGGTTAGGGAAATGGGTCTGGTTGGTTTGCTCTTTGGAGGGTTGGTGTGGACTTGTTGGGCTGAATGATCTGTTTCCACACTGTAGGGATTCTATGAAAATAGATGTGGTCTTTTCCTGGGATGGGTGAGTGTATAGGTTGAAGTTGAGAGGGGGAAGATATAAAAGGATGTAAGGGGTGAATGTTTCAACAGAGGGTTGAGTGCATATGAAATGAGCTGCCACGGAAGTGGTGGACACTGGAGTCCTTCCAACATTTAAAAGGCATCTAGGTGAAAGGGTTCAGAGGGATGTAGGTCAAATGCTAGCAAATGAGACTAGCTTTATTTAGGATATCTGGACAGGATGGACGAGTTGGACCATATGGTTTGTTGCTGTGTTGTACATCTCTATGACTCCTTGACCTTAAATCAGATGCTGAAATTCGGAGTCAATTGCTCTGGATGTTCGAGAGATGCAACAGGTCTGACAGCATCTCTGGAGAGAAAATGGAATCAAAATTTCAAATCTGGTTTGATACTACAGAGCTACTTCAATATGAAAAATGTGATGACACATTTGTGTATTCTGATAATCAGTGAAACTTCATTGGAGAGAGTGTCATCTCCAGTGTCTTACTATTGAGAAACTCAAATGTGGAGTTGGTTTCTGAGATTTACCAAATACGAAAATAATTTCTATAAGAATCCATTTGGACGTCCAGAAAAGTGATTATGAACATTCTGAGAATCGTAACTTCTATGAACAGAAATATTCATTAATTATACTATTGCAGTGTAAATGGTTAGTGTTGATTTAAAGCTGGGTCTCAGCATTTGTAGGCATTTTAAATTTCTCATGTCAACATTCACTGTCTTTAATTAATTGTCAATCCTGTTAGAATGTTCCACCAGGAAGTGTGAAGCTTGATGCACTTGGATTCTTTGCTATTCATAGTGATCACACAGGTAGGAGTCAACTGCGCAAACTGAGTAATTTCTCTAACCACATATCTGGTAAAATTGGAGCACTACACATCGTACCATCTAATCAGGGTTATTATATTAGACATTAATCAGATTAAAACATATCATCTTCATTTCTAAGCCAACAATCTCGCTGGTGAAATTTGGCAACCTTAAAATAAACGTGGAACCCGCTGCTATGGTCAAATGGACAGATCAGTGATAAATAGAATCCAGCCTCGGTAAGTATGAGGTGACACACATGTATAGGATTAACGTGGCTAGGGAATACGTGATGAACAGTTGGACCCGGGGAAGCACTAAAGATCAGAGGGACTTTGCTGGGCATGCCCACTGGTCTGTTATTGAGCTGGATATTTTCAGTTGTCAGGACGCATCACACTGTCAGGAAGGAGAGATCTCACCAGACTGAGACACAATCCGAGATAGGACATATTTCATGAATGTTGGATCAGCACGTGAATACAATTGGTTCGTCAGTCTGCTCTTTCTCCTTTTTATATCTTCAAATTCAGTCATCTGGTTAAAAGAGTAACAAACTAGTTCACTCAGCTGCCTGAGAAACAGATATCAGACAATCAGCTAAAGCCTGAGTCAGCCCTCCAAAGGTGATAGACTGATACAGCCATAGACCATCGAAGCAAGCCCTTCAGTTCACCATATCTGTGGTGAACAACAGATGCGATATTACACTGATCCTAGTTACCAGCACATAGTCCATACAATATCATGTCTTTCATGTTAGATGAAAACTTACTGAATTGAATTGAATTGAACTGAACTGAATTTACTGTCACGTGTACTGAGGCACAGTGAAAAGCTTTATCTTTCAAGCAATACAGATAGGTCACAGAGTTAAATAGCACAGATAGTAAATAACAGGCAAACAGCAGCAAAAACAAAAGCACAGACACAGGAGAATGTTAAGGGTTTGTGAGTCCATTCAGTATTCTAACAACAGTAGGGTAGAAACTGTTGTGAAACCAGCTGGTGTGTGTGTGTTCAGGCTTCTGTACCTTCTCCCCGATGGTAGAGGTTGTAGAAAAACAGGGTGGGATGGATCTTTAAGAATTATGGCAACCTTTCCTTGACAGTGAGCCTTGTAGATGGATTCTAAGCTGGGAAGTTGGCCTTTGTGATTATCTGGGCTGGGTTCACCATTCTCTGTAACCGTCTCTGATCTTGAATGGTACAGTTGCCATACCAGTTAGTAATACATCCAGACAGAATGTTCTCAATGATGCACCTATAAAAGTTGGCAAGTGTATTCGCCATCATGCCAAATTTCCTCAGCTGCCTGAGGAAGAAGAGATGTTGGTATCATTTGTAACCAGTGCCAAGATTAGAATGATGCTGGAAAAGCACAGCAGGTCAGGCAGCATCTGAGGAGCAGGAAAATCGATATTTTGGGCAAAAGCCCTTCATCAGGAAGGACTTCATCCTGATGAAGGACTTTTACCCAAAAAGTTGATTTTCCTGATCCTCAGATGCTGCCTGACCTGCTGTTCCTTTCCAGCACCATGTGAATCTTGACTCTAATCTCCAACACCTGCAGTACCCACTTCTGCTTTTGTAACCAGTGTATCCATGTGAGGAGTCCAAGAATGTTTGTGAGGATGACCACCCCCAGGAGCTTGACACTCTCCACTCGTTCCACCTCTGTGCTGTTAATGTGTAGGCGGGGTATGAGGAACATCTGGCTGAAAGTCAATAATGAGTTCCTTGGGTTTGCCGGTATTGAGAGTTAGGCTGCTCTTAGTGCACCATTTTTCCAGGTCTTCCACTTCCTGTCTGTAGTCTGTTTGGTCGCCATCTGAGATTCGACTGACTATGGTGGCATCATCAGCAAACTTGTAAATGGCATTAGTCTGGTATTTGGTGATGCAGTCAGAGCTCAACAGTGAGTACAGTAGAGGGCTAGGTACACACCCCTGGGGAGCTCCAGTGTTGAGTGTTAGTGAGGATGAAATATTGTCCCCAATCTTCACTGATTGTGGCCTGTGGGTCAGGAAACTGAGGGTCCAGTTGCAGAGAGTGGGGCTTAGTCTGAGATCACTAAGTTTAATAATCAGTCTCGAGGGGAACATAGTGTTGAGGGCTGAACTGTAGTCAGCGAGTAGGATTCTTACGTAGCTGTTCATGGTGTCAAGATGTTCTATGGAGGAGTGAAGGGCAAGTGATATGGCATCTGACATGGATCTGTTGGTCCGATAGGCAAATTGAAGTGGGTCAAGAGTAGTGGGGAGGCGAGAGTTTAATAATGCCATGACCAGCCTTTCAAAGCACTTCATGACCACTGAAGTTATGGTCACTGGGCGGTCTAGTCTATTCCCAGTCACCCAGGCCATCTTCCAGTTTATATGGAGATCAAAGACGGACTGGGTCCGAAGGGACTCGGTATACAAAGATATGGGCAACGGGGGAAAAAATACGCCCAATGCCACCCTCACCCTGATTGCCACCTTTGTGTGTGGCTGCATCAAGCTGTGCATCGATATCCGGTTCGCAAACACAAAGTGTCACTACGTACTGAGGTTCTACCTGTCCCCGGTGTTGCGAAGGATGGGCCTGGCGTCGCTGCCGCGGAACACTCTCAGTAGTTGGACTGTTCCGTATCACCTGTCCTTCGTAGAGAAACTTATGAAGAAGACCACCTTTGACCACAAGTCCATCAGGAATTGGTCAGCACGTAGTGTCCTTGAGACCCTTCGGGAAAAGGAGAGTTGAACTGTTGGGTTAAATAAATGCCAGGCTTCGGTGAACAAGGTGATCAGCAGAAAAGTAAGGTAGGTGGAGGAGGCGTGAACTACTGCAGTTACTGGAGGCCTAGGGTAAAGGCAAAATACAATACAATTTCACCGTGAAGTTACAGGCAGCAGTTAAGTGAGTGGCTAGTAACTGGTGAGTAGTTTATCTTCTCTCTTATTTTTTCTTTGATTGCTGCTGCTGTTAACTTTAGTGTTAAGACATGACAGGAGTTCCATACCCCGCGTCATGCCCTCCTGTGCAATGTGGGAATTCCGGGACCGTTCTGATGTTCCTGACTGCTTCACGTGTAGGAATTGTGTCTTACTACAGCTACTCCCTGGGTGCTTGAAAGCTCTACACTGGTGATAAGATTCAACTTAGACCATCCACGAGGCTAAGGGAATTGGGATAGCACTTTCAATAAGTTGGGAGAAAGTGAGGACTGCAGATGTTAGAGATCAGAGTCGCGACTGTGATACTGGAAAAGCACAGCAGGTCTGGGAGCATCCAAGGATCAGGAGAAATTCCTGATGAGGAGCTTTTGCCCGAAATGTCGATTCTCTTGCTTTTCGGATGTTGCCTGACCTGCTTTGCCTTTTCCAGCACCACACTCTCAATATTCAATAAATTGTTCACCTGCAGATTAAAATTGCTGAGGAATACAGGAACTGAGTGATCAACAGGCAGAGGAAGAGTAGAAAGATAGTGCAGGTGTCCATTACAGACATCTCCCTCCAAAACAGTTATACCATTTTCAATACCAATAGAGTGGACCAATGTGAATAAATAAAAGGTGCGTATCTGGACTTTCAAAAGGCTTTTGACAAGGTATCATACAAGGGATTAGTAAACAAATTAATATTAGACGTGTCTAGAGAACTGGTTAGCAGACAGGAAACAGAGAGTTGGAATAAACAGATCCTTTTCAGTGTGACAGGCAGTGATGAGTTGGGTATCGCAGGGTTCAGTGCTGGGACCCCAGCTGTAAACAATATTCATTGATGATTTGGATGAATGAATTGAAGCAATATCCCCAAATTTGCCAATGACACTAAGCTGGGTGGCAGTGTGTGCTGCGAAGAGGATACTAAGAGGCTGCAGGGTAACTTGAACAATCTGTCTGAGTGGGCAATCACTTGGCAAATGGAATAAAATGTGGATCAGTGTGAGGTTATCCACATTCATCACAAAAACCGGGAGACAGATTATTATCTGAATGCTGGCTGTTTATGAAAAGGTGAGGTGCACCGAAACCTGGCTGTCATGGCAGAACAGTTGCTGAAGGTTGGCTTGTGCCTGGCAGCAGGTGGTGAGGAAAGCTAAAAGATACTGGCCTTCATAGAAAGATGGTTTGTGTATCGGAGTATTTTGCAACTGGACAGAGCCTTGATGAGATCACACTTTTTGAAGCTGTCAAACAAAGTGAGTTACAGTGTTTGCAGCTCACCTATAGGAATGGTGTCAAAACTGGATGGTACCCAATGGTGTGTACTCTCTGTGAACTGCAAAGTCAATGCTGTGACAAAGACTGATACACCGTGTCTGTGTGGGTTTCCTCCGGGTGCTCCGGTTTCCTCCCACAGTCCAAAGATGTGCGGGTCAGGTGAATTGGCCGTGCTAAATTGCCCGTAGTGTTAGGTAAGGGTATGGGTGGGTTGCGCTTCGGCGGGTCGGTGTGGACTTGTTGGGCCGAAGGGTCTGTTTCCACACTGTAAGTAATCTAATCTAATCATACTCAACCCCATATTTGAAGACTGTGTTGAATAGGTGGGACAAACAGCTAATACTTCGAAGTTGGACTTCCTCAGAGGGTACTGGAAGGTACCTTTATCCAATAGAGCCAAGTCAATTGTGGCTTTCATAAAACTGAATGGACTGTATCAGGTTAAAGTCATGCTGTTTGGGATGAAAAATGCGCCAGCAACATTTTAAAGATTACCAATAAGGTAATTTCTAGATTACACAATTGTGTAATTTATATTGATAACCTTGTGATTTGTAGTCACAGATGAAGGGTACATTTTCTACATTTATTGAAATTGTTCAAGTGAAACCTGGCTAAAACTGAATTTGCCAAAGCCCATGTCAGCTTCTCAGGTTATGTTATTGGGCATGGACAAATGGGCCCACAGGATTAAAAAATAGGTAATTGGAGAGTTCCCCTTACCATTGATAAAAAGAAAAATACCATAATTCCTGAGGTTGAGTGAATTTTATCGCAAATTCATCCCAAATTCTAGCAATGTGGCTGTTCCACTGAATTACTAAAGAAAGGCAAGATGTTGCAGCAGACAGCACTCTTTCAGAATGCATTTCATAGCCTGAAAGCTGTGTCAACCACTGCCCCAATGTTAGCCACACCTAACTACGCAAAGCCATTCAAGGTAGCTATTGAGTGATGTGGGCGTCAGTGTTGTGCTCTCACAGGAAGATGATGAGAACCTGGGAACAACTATCTGATATTTCTCATCTTCAAAAAGATTCGACAGCTGAGAAGGAGACTTTAAGCTTGGTGTTAGCCTTACAAAATTTCAACGGTTATGTTACCAGTAATGTATCTGAGATAATCACATACACTGATCATAACCCATTGAGGTTTGTGCAGAAATTTAAGGACAAAAAATTCCATCCTGTTTAGACGGAGCTTGTTGTTACAGACTGTGTCATCTAAACGTTCTGAAATTCTGCATGTGACAGGATGAGAAAACCTGATTGTTGATGCATTGTCCAGACTTGAATGAGAAACAGAGGCCACTGGTGGCTCTGGTAAATGGACTAAAATAGAATGTAGTAACGCATGTTTGCATGTTTATAACCAGTACAGGTTTCCCCCATTATCTGAAAGTAGAGCATTCCTATGAAAACTTTTGTAAGCCAAAATGGTTTAAAGTGAAAAAGCATTAACTTATATCAGACAAATTTCACCATTTTCTGTAAAAGTGAAAATTATCTTCAGATTTCTTTCAGTTAGCGAAAACAGGAGCAAATGCAGGTCTTTCATTAAAGTGAAGTTGTGTAAAGTGAATATTCGAAAAGCGGGGATAACTGTCTAATGTAAATATATTGTAGGGTACCACCAGCAGCAGATTAAGAGGTTTTAAAATGAAGCCATCTTTGGATATTGATTATTTTTAAGGGGAAAGGTTTGACAATGCTGCTCCTGTAGCAAGGTTCTGTTATCTTTTTTTCATGGGTGGTGGGGGGTGTGCGGTGGGGGCGGGGTGGGGTGGGGATGTAAAGGCCGAGATTCTGATAGGTCTGTAAATATCCGCTCAATTTTTTTTAAAGTACTTTTAAAGGGGAGTGGCCAGTTCTCACAGCTCAGGTTTTAGCAAACAGTCTGTTTGAAGCTGCTGGTCAAGTCTGTAGCTGGACCAAAAGAAACAGCTCCATGCTGATCCTCTCTCTCTCTCTCTCTCTCTCTGCAATCCACCCTCTGTAATAACCTGTGTTTGAATTTTTCTTTTTGCCAAGAGGGTGTTATGGGATGTCACAGGTATTCGGAACAGCATCATTAAGTTGTGGTCGAATTAACTGGGTTTTCAGATAGGTTAACTTATTCTAAATTCGGTTGGGTCTTTCATTGTATAGTGTGAATAAATTGTTTGATTTAAAGCTGGGTGGTTGGGCCAATGCATCACTGACAATCTCAAGGGGTTAATAGTGTTGAAGGCTCTACTGTAGACAATGAGTAGGATTCTTACGTAGCTGTTCTTGGTGTCAAGATGTTCTGGGGAGGAGTGAAGGGCAAGTGATATGTTATCTGACATGGATCTATTGGTCCGGTAGGCAAATTGAAGTGGGTCAAGAGTAATGGGGAGACTGGAGTTGGTTAATGCCATGACCAGCCTTTCAAAGCACTTCATGACGACTGAAGTTAGGGCCACTGGGCGGTAGTCATTGAGACATGCTGCATGAGCCTTCTTAGGCACAGGGATGATGTTGGCCACTAGAAACAGACAGGGACAGTGGCCTACTGAAGGGAGAGGTTGGAGATGTCCAAGAAGACCTCTGCCAGTTGATCTGCACATGCTCTGAGTGCACGGCCTGGTACTCCATCTGGTCCCATCGCTTTCCTTGGATTCACATAAAGGAAAACTGATCTGACCTCTGATCCAGTGACTGTTGGGATAGATTCATCAGGACTTGTCAGAATAGGTGTTACCTCTCCACTGAAGTTCGGCTCAAAGCAAGCTTAGAAAGCTTGAGACGATCTGGGAGGAATGTGTCATCGTCTGCCATCTTGCACTGTCTCTTTTTAGAATCTGTGGTGTCATTGGTGGGGTTTGGCGACTGACTGGTAACACAATAATACATAATATCAACAAAACTCTTTGTGATATTTTTGATGTAATTGTTTTATTGGTTTGGTGAACAATATTTCCCACAGAACACAGTTCCAATTTCTTATTTAATTATAGCCATCACAATCTTTCATGTTAACTCTAATTTGATTTCTGACAAGAGAAAATTAGCTTGCTATTATGATAGAGGTAAAAAACAATGCCTGCAGATGCTGGAAACCAGATTCTGGATCAGTGGTGCTGGAAGAGCACAGCAGTTCAGGCAGCGTCCGAGGAGCAGCAAAAGCCCTTTTGCCCGAAGCGTCGATTTCGCTGCACTTTGGATGCTGCCGGAACTGCTGTGCTCTTCCAGCACCACTAATCCAGATTGCTGTTATGATATATTGCTTAATTAAAGCAAAGTGAAATTGAAGCATTTTACAACTTGATGTCCCAAAGGATGCCTGACTGGGTATAAATGAAAGGATCAGGGAATGTAGTAACTCATACTTTTGTATGGAAATATCACTGCAGCACAAAGGGGCAAAACAGTTTAAAAGAAAAATGCACCGTCTGATTGACATCTGATTATCTTATACATCTTGATTAAGTCACCTCTCAACCTTCTTCTCTCCAACAAAAACAGCCCCAGTTCCCTCAGCCTTTCCTTGCAAGACCTCCCTTCCTGACCAGGCAACATCCTAGTAAATCTCCTGAACCTTTTCCAAAGCTTCCACGTCCTTCTGATAATACAGTGAGCAGAACAGCATGTAATACTCCACGTGCGGCTGCACCGGTGTCTATACAAGTGAAGCATGGCCTTGTGGCTCCGAAACTCAATTCCCCTTACCAATAAACACCATCACCATATGCCTTCTTAACAGACCTATCAACCTGTGTGACAGTTTTCAGGAATTTATGCACCTGGACTCTGAGATCTCTCTGTTCATCTACAGTGTCAAGAACTTTACCATGAGCCCAGTACACTGCATCCCTTTTATTTCTTCTGAAGTGAACTACCTCACAATTTTCTGCATTAAACTCCATTTGCCACTTCTCAGCCAGCACTGCATCATATCTATGACCCTCTGTAACCCACAACATCCTTCGGCACTATCCAGAACTCTGCTTACCTTAGTGCCATCTGCAAATTTACTAACCCATCCTTCTATGCCCACCTCCAGATCATTTATAAAAATGACAAACAGCAGTGGCCCCAAAACAGATCCTTGTGGCACATCACTGTTAATTGAGCTCCATGATGAACATTTTCCATTAACCACCACCCTCTGTCTTCTTTCAGCTTGCCAATTTCTGATCCAAACCACTAAATCATCTGCAATCCCGCAACTCTGTATTTTGTGCAATAGCCTACCATGTGAAACCATCTCAAACACCTTACTGAAGTCCATATACACCACATCAATTGCTTTCCCTTCATCCACCTGTTTTTTCACCTTCTTGATGAACTCAATATGGTTAGTGAGGCACAACATACCCTTCACAAACCGTGTTAACTATCCCTAATCAAATTATTCCTTTCCAGATGACTTTAAATCAAAAACCACATAGCCTTTTCCAACACCTTATCTATATCCAAATATGGCTCACTGGCCTATTATTAGCAGGGTTGTCCCGACTCCCCTTCTTAAACAAGGGAACAACATTTGTTATCCTCCACTCTTCTGGCACTACTCCTGTTGACAATGATGACATAAAGATCGTAGCCAAAGGCTCCTGGCTTCCCAGAGAATCCGATGATAAATCCCTTCCCTTCCAAATGCTCTTATCTATTTTCA
Source organism: Hemiscyllium ocellatum (assembly GCF_020745735.1). Taxonomy (NCBI): domain Eukaryota; kingdom Metazoa; phylum Chordata; class Chondrichthyes; order Orectolobiformes; family Hemiscylliidae; genus Hemiscyllium; species Hemiscyllium ocellatum. The sequence continues at coordinate 921,189 of NC_083432.1, read as the reverse complement.
GATCTTCCAAAATTGCAAAAACCTCCTCTTTGTCAACTTCAATCCCATCTAATCTTGTAGCCTGTATCTTCATGTTCTTACAAACATTTCCCTTTTCCAATATGGATACTGATGAAAAGTATTCATTAAGCTCTTCCCCTATGTCCCCAGATTTCACACACAACTTTCCATTATTTGATTTGCCCTAATCTTATTCTAGTCATTCTTTTATTCCTGATATACATAGAGAAGGCCTGAGGGTTTTCCTTGATCCTATCTGCCAACAACTTCTCATGTCCTCTCCTGGCTCTTCTTATCCCTCTCTTTAGATCTTTTCTGGCTAACGTATAACTCTCAAGTCCCTTATCTGAGCTTTCACGCCTCATCTATACATAAACCTTCTTTTTTCTCTTGACAAGAGCTTCAACTTCTTTTGTAAACTGTGACTCCTTTTCTTAACAGCTGATAGGTATATACTTATCAAGGACCCACAGTAGCTATTCCTTGAGTGAGCTCCACATTTCAACTGTGTCCATCCCCTGCTGGTTCTTTCCCCATCTTATGCGTGCTAATTCTAACCCAACTGCATCATAATCACCTACAACCCCCCCCCCCCCCACCCCTGTTATATCACTGTGCCTGTGGTATACACCCTTCCCTGCCCATTGTTATTGTAAACATTACCGAATTATAGTCACTATCGTGAAAGTGCTTACCTACCTCTAAGTCTAGCACTTTCATTCCCCAGTGCCAAATCCAATACATCATTGCCCTTTGTTGGCCTGTCTACATACTTCTGTCAGAAAACCCTCCTGCACACGTAGAACAAAGACTGACCCATCTAAACTACTTGAACTATTGTATCCCCAGTCAATGTTGGGGAAGTTAAAGTCCCCCATAACAATTACCCTGTAACTCTCACTCCTATCGAGAATCATCTTTGCTATCCTTTCCTCGACATCTCTGGAACTGTTCTGAGGCCTATAAAAAAACCCTAACAGAATGACCTCTCCTTTCCTGTTTCTAACCTCAGCCCAAACTACCTCAGTGGATGAGTCCTCAAATGTTCTCTCAGCTGCTGTAATACTACCCTTGATTAAAAAAATGCCATACCACACCCCATCCCCGCCTTTTACCATTATCTCTGTTCTTGTTGAACATCTAAATCCCAGAATCTGAAAGAAACATTCCTGTCCCTTCTCTCACCATGTCTCTGAAACAGCCACAACATTAAAATCCCAGGTGCCAACCCATGCTGCAAGTTCACCCCCCTTATTCTGGATGCTCCTGGCATTGAAGTACATACATTTCAACCCAACATTCTGCTTGCCTTCTTGAAGTCATTGCCTTCTTGAGATTGAACCCATAGAATGTGATTGATCGGGATGCAGACTCCAACAGGTTCTGTGTTCAGAACCTGTGCCAACAAGCTGACAGGATTGTTCGCATCTTTAACTAAGTCTTCCTACTATGTTAAAAATCACACAACACCAGGTTATAGTTCAACAGGTTTAACTGGAAGCACACTAGCTTTCGGAGTGTCGCTTCTTCATCAGGTGGTAGTGGAGGGCTCAATCCTAACACACAGAATTTATAGCAAAAATTTTCAGTGTGATGTAACTGAAAGCTAGTGTGTTTCCAATTAAACCTGTTGGACTATAACCTGGTGTTGTGTGATTTTTAACTTTGTACACCCCAGTCCAACACCGGCATCTCCAAATCTTCCTACTATGTAAGCTTCCCACATCCTTCAGGATGACCACTATCATCCCATACCAAAGATACTTTTGGCAACGTGCCTTTATGATCACCACTTGATGGCTCTGACACACAGAGCATAGAACAGTACAACACAGTACAGGCCTTTCGGCTTTCGATGTTGTGCTGACCTTTTATCTAGACTAAGATCATACGAACCTACATATTCTTTATTTTACTATCATCCATGTGCCTGTACAAGAATTGTTGAAATGTCCCAAATGTATCTGACTCTACCACCATTGCTGGCAGTGCAACCCACGCACTCACCGCTTCTGTGCAGAGAATCTACCTCTGAAATCTCCCCAAGACCTCCCGCCAATCCCAGAAAGTTAAATGCCCTCGTGATAACATTTCTGCCTTGGGGAGAAAATCTCTTGCTATCAATTGTATCGATGCCTCTCATCACCTTGTACAACTCTATCAAGTCACCTCTCATCGTTCTTCACTCCGATGAAAAACTGTAGTGGCCTCAAACTTTCCTCATAAGACAGGCCCTCAAGTCCAGGCACCATCCTGGTAAATCTCCTCATCCTTCATATAATGAGGTGACCAGTACTGAACACAACATTACAAGTGGTATCTAACCAGGGCTTTACAAAGCTGCAGAATAACCTCGCAGCTCTTAAAATGAATCCCTTCTGCTAATGAAGTTAAAAATCACACAACATCAGGTGATAGTATACCAGGTTTATTTGGAAACACTAGTTTTCGGAGCGCCGCTCCTTCATAAGTGGCTGCTACTAAAAGGCAACATGCCGTATGCCTACTTAACAACCCTATCAACTTGGGTAGCAACTTTGAGGGATCTATGGACGTGGACCCCAAGATCCCTCTGTTCCTCCACACTGCCAAAAATCCTGCCTTCAACCCTGTAATCTGCATTTAAACGTGACATTCCGAAATGAAGCACCACCATTCAATATGATCATGGCTGATCATCCTTAATTAGTATCCTGTTCCTGCCTGGTCTCCATAACCCTTGATTCCACAATCCTTGAGAGCTCTATCCAACTCTTTCTTAAATGAATCCAGAGACTGGGCCTCCACTGCCCTCTGGGGCAGAGCATTCCATACAGCCACCACTCTCTGGGTGAAGACGTTTCTCCTCATCTCTGTCCTAAATGGTCTACCCCGTATTTTTAAGCTGTGTCCTCTGGTTCGGCACTCACCCATCAGCGGAAACATGTTTCCTGCCTGCAGAGTGTCCAATCTTTAATAATCTTATATGCCTCAATCAGATCCCCTCTCAGTTTTCTAAATTCAAGGGTATACAAGCCCAGTCACTCCAGTCTTTCAGTGTAAGGTAATCCTGCCTACCACCTCCAACTCCAGACATATGTTCCCTTCACTATCCCTGGTCGGCCCTACCCTCCCTCTGGCCATCCTCTTATTCCTTAAATATGTGTAAAATGCCTTGGGGTTTTTCTTAATCGCACCTACCAAGATGTTTTCATGCCCCCTTCTAGCTCTCCTGAGTCCATTCTTCAGTTCATTCCTGTCTAAGTTGTAACCCTCTAGAGCCCTGTATGATCCTTGCCTCGTCAAACTTAAGTAAGCTTCCTTCTTCCTCTTGACTAGATCTCCTACATTTCTTGTAATCCAATGTTCCTTCACTCTCCCATCCCTTCCTTCCCTGAGTGTAACAAACCAATCCAACACTCACAGCAAGTGCACCCGAATCAATCTCCAGATTTCTATTGTGTATTTCCCTGAGAATACCTGCTCCCAATTTATGCTGCACAGTTCCTGTCCCATGGCATTGTAATTCCCTCTCCCCAATTAAATACTTTACCAGATCCTCTGCTCCTATCCTTCTCTATGCCTATAGTGAAGATAAGGGAGTTGTGATCACTATCACTGAAATGCTCTTCTATCGAGAGATCTGACACCTCACCTGGTTCATTGCTAAGCAGGAAATACAATATGGTCTCCCTTCAAAGTTGGCTTATCTACATAGTGAGACAGCAATTCTTCCTGGACACACCTGACAAAACCTATTCCATCCGCACTATTTGCACTAAGAAGGTTACAATTAATTTTAGCTGAAAATGTGTTGCTGGAAAAGCACAGCAGGTCAGGCAGCATCCAAGGAGCAGGAGAATCGATGTTTTGGGCATAAGCCCTTCTTCGAAGAAAGGCTTATGCCAGAAATGTCGAATCTCCTGTTCCTTGGATGCTGCCTGACCTGCTGCGCTTTTCCAGCAACACATTTCCAGCTCTGATCTCCAGGATCTGCAGTCCTCACTTTCTCCCCTACAATTAATTTTATGCAAGTTGAAGTCACCCATGGCAACAAACTTGTTACTTCTGCAGATTTCCAAAATCTGTGTGCCAATCTGCGACTCCGTGTATGTTTGCTATTGGGAGTCAATAGAAAACTCCCAACAAAGTGGTGATTCCTTTCCTGTTCTGACATATGCTCATAATGACTCAGTAGACAAACCTTCATCAATGACCTCCCTTTCTGCAGCTGCCATACTATCCCAGATTCTTAATGCCATTCCCCCACTGCTTTTACCTCCCTCCCTATTCATTTTGAAACATCTAAACCCCAGAACAATAAACAAGCTTCCTGCCCCTCTGACATCCAAGTCTCCATAGTGGCCACAACATCAGAGCTGCACATTCTCATTCATGCTCTAAGTTCATCCTCTTTATCCTCATACTTTTGCATTAAAATAAATGCACATCAACCCATCACACTGACTGCAACTTTGCCCCATCAACTGTCTATCCATCCTCACAGGCTTTCTGCACACTTTATCTGTCTGTTCAGCAGTTACCCCATCCTTTCATCATTAACTTCAGTTCCTATCACTCCTGAAGAGCTCGAGCAAACCTAATGCCCAGGATATTGGTAACCCTCCAGTTCAAGTGTAACCTGTCCTCCTTATACAAATCCCGCCTTCCCCAGAAGGTATCGTAATCCACCTTTCTGTATCCCTCCTTCCTAAAACAGCTCTGCAGCCATGTGTTCAGCTTCATTTGCTGTCTTTTCCGAGCCTCACTAGTCCATGGCACCGGGAGCAATCCTGAGATTACTACTCTGGTCACCCTGCCTTTTAGCTTCCAACCTAAGCACTGCTGCCTCACAGCGCCTGAGACCCGGGTTCAATTCCCGACTCAGGCGACTGACTGTGTGGAGTTTGCACGTTCTCCCCGTGTCTGCGTGGGTTTCCTCCGGGTGCTCCGGTTTCCTCCCACAGTCCAAAGATGTGCGGGTCAGGTGAATTGGCCATGCTAAATTGCCCCTAGTGTTAGGTAAGGGGTAAATGTAGGGGTATGGGTGGGTTGCGCTTCGGCGGGTCGGTGTGGACTTGTTGGGCCGAAGGGCCTGTTTCCACACTGTAAGTCTAATCTAATCTAATCTAACTCCCTATATTCACATTTCAGTTCCTGATTTCTTTTCCTGACTATGCCATTGGGACTGATGTGTACAATGATTTCTGGCTGCTCATCCTCTCCCTTAAAAATCCTGCAGACTCGATTCAAGGCATCCCAGACACTGCCACTTCTTTCATGTATAAATCACAAAACCTTTTTTTTAAAAAGTTGCATTCTCGGGTTAGCTGTTAACAATGGTGACTGATAGACAATATGTTGGGGAGACAGGCTGCCTACTTGCGGATGTTTCAGAGAACACCTCTGGGACACCCGCACCAACCAATCCAACCGGCCCATTGACTTGAGACAATTCGATTGACTGTCATTCAAGACCTTATTGAGAGAAATGGACGAAACGTGCCAAACCTGTTTTGAACAATTCAATCATGGAATTCTTTGCAAAATATCCTCATCCCATTTGTGTTTCTGTGTCAATCACCAGATTGTTTCAGTCCAGAGAACGGGAGAACTTTCAGATATCTTTCATGGGTGTCCTCTCCCAGTGTTAAAAAATGTGGTGCTGGAAAAACACAGCAGGCCAGGCAGCATCCGAGGAGCAGGAGAATCGACGTTTCGGGCATAATTTCTTTTTCTTCAGGAATACCTCTCCCAGTGAGCAATGCACTTTGTCAGTATCAAATACTTTTGTCCAATCACCTTACACAGAGATTTGCGAGATATAACCAACTTGGAAGAAGAAAATGATGAACAGATGAGCCTGCAGAATACATTGACAAATAAATCATTTCGGTTGAAGTGAGGACAACAGCAGATGAAAACAGGGACAGACGTCCACGAACTTTAACAGAAATGAATGAAATTACAGCAAGGAGCCACTCTGACTCATCTCACCAAAGCACAATCATTTGGGGTGTGATTAGATTACTTACAGCATGGAAACAGGCCCTTCGGCCCTACAAGTCCACACCGACCCAACAAAGTGCACCCACCCAGACCCATTCCTCTACATTTACTCCTGCACCTAACACTGCGGGCAATTTAGCATGGCCAATTCACCTTACCTGCAAATCTTTGGATTGTGGGAGGAAACCCACGCAGACATGGCGAGAATGTGCAAACTCCACACAGTCAGTCGCCTGAGGCAGGAATTGAACCTGGGTCTCTGGCACTGTGAGGCAGCAGTGCTAACCACGGTGCCACCCAACCGCCCATGGTGTGATGGAGTTCTTGACCAAGTTTCTATTTTGCTGACCTGCAGCCAATTGTATATACTAGAAAGCTGGGCATTACAGTTCCTGATGAAAAGCTTATGCCCAAAATATCGATTCTCTTGCTTCTCGGATGCTGCCTGACCTGCTGTGCTTTTCCAGCACCATATTTTCAACTTTGATTAACAGCATCTGCAGTCCTCTCGTTTTTGCATTTAAACAACTGGCTAACTGTTAACTTATACTCGCAAACAGTTGAGGCTCAGCCTGGGTTAGAATGTAGAGAGGAGTATAAAATGAAAAAGAGGTAATCACTGTTAGTTATAGTGGAAGTTGTGGCAGTGTCTTTATTTTTTAAATAAGTCTAAGTTGGTTGATTGCGATCAGATATGAAGAGCTGGCGACTGATAACTGGTAATGAGGGCATCCAATGGTTGGTGAATATTGGCTTGATGAGCATCATGACAGTTCCCTTGTTCCTTGTCTTGGCACAAATGTAGAAGAGCTGAAAATGTGTTGCTGGAAAAGCGCAGCAGGTCAGGCAGCATCCAAGGAACAAGAGATTCGATGTTTCGGGCATGAGCCCTTCTGCAGGAATGAGGAAAGTGTGTCCAGCAGGCTAAGATAAAAGGTAGGGAGGAGGGACTTGGGGGAGGGGCGTTGGAAATGTGATAAGTGGAAGGAGGTCAATGTGAGGGTGATAGGCCAGAGTGGGGATGGGGGCAGAGAGGTCAGGAAGAAGATTGCAGGTTAGGAAGGTGGTGCTGAGTTGGAGGGTTGGGACTGAGACAGGGTGGGGGTAGGGGAAATGAGAAAACTGGAGAAATCTGAGTTCATCCCTTGTGGTTGGAGGGTTCCTAGGTGGAAGATGAGGCGCTCTTCCTCCAGCCGTCGTGTTGCTATGGTCTGGCAATAGAGGAGTCCAAGGACCTGCATGTCCTTGGTGGAGTGGGACGGGGAGTAGAAGTGTTGAGTCACGGGGTGGTTGGGTTGGTTGGTCCAGGTGTCTCAGAGGTGTTCCCTGAAATGTTCCGCAAGTAGGCGGCCTGTCTCCCCAATATAGAGGAGGCCACATCGGGTGCAGAGGATGCAGTAAATGATGTGTGTGAAGGTGCATGTGAATTTGTGGCAGATATGGAAGGATCCCTTGGGGCCTTGGAGGGAAGTAAGGGGGGAGGTGTGGGCGCAAGTTTTGCATTTCTTGCAGTTGCAGGAGAATGTGCCGGGAGTGGAGGCTGGGTTGGTGGGGGGTGTAGACCTGACAAGGGAGTCACGGAGGGAGTGGTCTTTTCGGAACGCTGATAGGGAAGGGGAGGAGAATATATCTCTGGTGGTGGGGTCCATTTGGAGATGGCGGAAATGACGACAGATGATACGATGTATGTGGAGGTTGGTGGGGTGGTAGGTGAGAACCAGTGGGGTTCTGTCCTGGTGGCGATTGGAGGGTCGGGGCTCCAAATGTAGAAGACTAAGGGTGATGGTGGAGGGTTGTTTTTCAGACTGGAGGCTGGTGACTAATGTAGTGCCACAAGGATCGGTGCTGGGTCCACTACTTTTCATCATTCATATAAATGATTTGGATGTGAGCTTAAGAGGTATAATTAGTAAGTTTGCAGACGACACTAAATTTGGAGGTGTAGTGGACAGCAAGAAAGTTACTTTGGATTACAGTGGGATCTTGACCAGTTTGAGCCAATGGGCTGAGGAATGGCAGATGGAGTTTAATTTAGATAAATGCGAGGTGCTGCATTTTGGGAAAGCAAATCTTAGCAGGACTTATACACTTAATAGTAAAGTCCACGAGAGTGTTGCTGAACAAGGAGACCTTGGAGTGTGGATTCATAGCTCCTTGAAAGTGGAGATACAATAGTGAAGAAGGCATTTGGTATGTTTTCCTTTATTGGTCAGAGTATTGAGTACAGGAGTTTGAAGGTCATGTTACGGCTGTACAGGACATTAGTTCAGCAACTTTTGGTATATTGCGTGCAATTCTGGTCTCCTTCCTCTTGGAAGGATTTTGTGAAACTTGAAAGGGTTCAGAAAAGATCTACAAGGATGTTGCTAGGTTTGGTGGATTTGAGCTTTAGGGAGAGGTTGAATAGGCTGGAGCTGTTTTCCTTGGAGAATTGCAGGCTGAGGGGTGACCTTATAGAAGTTTATAAAATCGTGAGGGGGATGGATAGGATAAATAGACAAGGTCTTTTCCCTCGGTTGGGGGAGTCCAGAACTAGAGGACATATGTTTAGGGTGAGAGGGGAAAGATATAAAAGAAACCTAAGGGCCAATGTTTTCATGCAGACGGTGGTGCGTGTGTGGTATGGGCTGCCAGAGGAAGTGGGCAGAAGTGCATGCTGCAGATGCTGGAAATTAGAGTCAAGATTAAAGTGGTGCTAGAAAAGCACAGCAGGTCAGACAGCATTCAAGGAGCAGGAAAATTAATGTTTCGGGCAAAATCCCTTCATCAGGAATCACTCAAAATGTCGATTTTCCTGTTTCTCCGATGATGCCTGTCTTGCTGTGCTTTTCCAGCACCACTTAATCTTGCCAGAGGAAGTGGTGGAGGCTGGTACAATTGCAACATTTAAAAGGCATCTGGATGGGTATGTGAGTAGGAAGGGTATGGAGGGATATGAGCCAGGTGCTGGCAGGTGGGACTACATTGGGTTGGGATATCTGGGCGGCATGGACGAGTTGGACTAAATGGTCTGTTTTTGTGCTGTACATCTCTATGAGTCTGCATCCCTATAAGGTGGAAGTGGAGGAAAGTCTTCATGGATGGTATTGAGAAATTAACTGTGTCTTAGTTACTGCCCATGGACTGCTATAACTGTTCCGCTGATCATATTAACATCAAGGGTAATTGGGAAAAGTCAGGCAAGTGGATTTGTGGTTTACCAGATCTGCTATGAATTTACTTAATGGCAGGGCAGAGTAGAGGGCTGATTTGATGACGTCTTCTCCTATTTCATACCATTTTACCATTTTTACCTGTTCCTTCCACGCATGTAAGTCAAACCAATTCAACTGTGTTGATATTGTTATTTCCAGATGCTGGCATGCAAGTCTCAATGTGATTATACAACTGCTCCCAGTCTCTCCAACAACCTGAAACCACTGATTTTAAAACCTGCTTGTGCATGTCATTCATAGTCCTGCCTGATAAGTATCTAATAATTAACCACCAGATTTTATAGAGGAATCCTCCGGGAGAATTTAAATCAGCAAAAAAAAGTATGTGAGTCGGGTGTTTATTGCTTTGTCCTTCAACAAAGCAGAGAGAGGCCGACACAATTTATCATCGAAAAATACAAGGCAAAATACTGCTGATGCTGGAACTCTAAGACAAACTCGACTGGAGACTCATCATCATCTTGTCTCTTGCTCTCTCTCTCCCCTCAAACCTCAACCCCAGATGAATTGCACATGGATAAGAGTGGTGAATAACGTCTATGGGTGCATTTTCACCTACAACCTTACAGTGCTATTTTCCAAAACATTCCTACCAACCCCAACCTAAAATTGAAAATCAATCCAATGAAAGAGCAGAATTGTCTTTGTGTATTCGTTAGCTTTCATTTCTGTGGATTTCGCTCCCCAAACGCTGCATCGGCAAACACCAAGGCAATCTCATGGCATAATATGTTTGATGAAATTTTGGGGACAAATTTGAAATTAATACATTGAGTTTATACAGACACACCTCTAGTCTGCTTTCAATTATTTTGTTGAGTAAACCATTGCTTAATTGATGTGAATGGAAATCCGACCACGCTCTTAATCTGCTTTCTAAATTCGGACTGAGTCACCACATAAATGAATGTGTTTGTGCAGCAACTTAATATTTGTAACATAAAGCCAGCTTGTCTAAATATGTACAGGGAACCCTCATAATCTGTGGGATTTGAACCTGTAATGCTATAATACAAGAATTCTATGACACGTATCAACCACAAAAGTACGAAACTGCCAGATATGCTGAAGAGTAGAATTACAGATGTCCTTCTGCTTTCCATTTCTATGTCTCTCTGATTCTCCTGATTTCTCTGACCCCTCAGTCGCTTACGAACCCGACTGGCCATTAAAATATGTCTGACTGTCAAAATATTTAGCAACAGAATTATAACAAATGCGAGCAATGGGGTTAAGATTGTATCAAACCAATCAAATACTACCCATCCTGGATCTGTAAAATAACTTGGCTTTGCATTGCAGCTCCATGGCACATCGTTAATTACCCAACCAGGTTCAAGTGTGAAATAAAAGGGAATATTTTTTAAACAGAACACGATGCAAGTTATTGTCAGAATTATACTGACTGTTTTTTCTGTGCAATATTTAGTTTTCAGTTTCTGACAGCATATAGTGACATAACGATCAAAGGAGAAAGTGACAGTAAACCAAACAGAACAATCTGTTGCAGCACCAACCAGAACGAGGATAATTCCGAATACAGTAGTAGTGCTCAGCAATGTGGCCTGGAAATAATAGTACGTGATCCTTGACAGAATAACATCAGTGAAAGTCACCATAAGATCTGCCATGGCCATGGCCACCAGGTATCGTGTAGTGCATGTGGAGAGACTGCACTTTCCCCGAGAGAGGATTCCAATCGCTATTAAGTTCACTGTAAGAGAGTAAAGGAATAAAAACAATTACTGATCAAGAATACGTTTGAGACAATTGGAGGATATCTCTTTTAAAATGCAAGGAATAGACTGAACTCGCTGTTATCCAAAAAAAAATCAAATAAGACCTCAAGAATCTAATTTCAGGAATTCAAGACCATTGCACAATAATATGAATGGCAACAATACCCTGCAGGTGAATTGCCAAGTACAATACTTTAAATAGGTGCAGATCATTGATGGAACATTTTTAGAGAAAAGTTTGAAATATGACTGAGGATTTTGTACTTAAACCTTAAAATCCAGAAAGAACAGGGATGATTATTAACCAATGTCATCACACCTGACTCAGTTATCCTGAGCATTGCAGTTTGTGCCATTGACCCAGAATTTCTTCAGAATGCATAAACAAATGCATACATCCGTGAAGTTTATTACACCTGGTGCACAAGATGGATGGATACAGGCTTTTCATTGCCTACAATAATTCTCCTGCAGACAATTAAATTTGACTCTTGGGACTAAGCCAATATTAATGAGCAAGACTGCTTCAGGATTGATTCAACCTGTGTTGTCCAACATATGTTTGTGGGGCAGAGTTAGGTCTACCAAATGTATGCTACCTGAGCTTTAGGCTTGCGGGAAAAGTACTTTAATCTTAGTGAAATATTCTGTGTAATGCTACTACTCCAAAGCACTGACTCCTTTAAACATTTGCTGTTAAATTTTAATTATAATTGACATGAAATAAGTTTTAACAACACATTTTGATGATGGAGGAAATTTACAATTCAAACTAAATAAACTGAATGGCAGTCATGATTTAAGATTCAAGAGGCACTTGTGTTTCAAGGGTTGGGATTTATATGTATTTTAACATAAACTATATTTCTGTTAAAACTTTCAATTTTGAACAGAAGATTGAAGGATTTTGGTACATTAAGAAGCTTAATCATTCCCTCATAAATATTTTTCAATCACCCATGTGACTTGTTTTTGTAAAATTTTGGAAGGAATTGCCTCCAAAGAAACCTCTTTTTGGCTTTTATTCACAAAAAGTTTACAACCAAACAAAGTACACAGCATACGAAAACCAAATTTCTGATGGAAGTCTTCAAAAAATGCAATGTCTCTGTCGAATAACAAAAGTTTTGGAGAAAATGTCAGGTTTAAATTGCTTTTTGGGAATTTCTGCAGAAGTTACTGCTGAAACCACCAGTGTGCTTTAAGTAATTCAATGTAGTATTTTTTATGATCTGTAAATGCATTTCTTATTAATGGGGTTATCCTTTTACCATATCATTCAAAATTCCTACATCTGCATCATGTGTAAAACATTTGGCTTGCTCTTTTCATCCTTCATTCAGTTAGCTCCACTTATATCCATAAAATGAAATTTGCATACGATAGGCTCTGTGTCCATGAGCCACCAATTTGTCAAAAAAAGTTACATTCAGCCTCGGATCATATTTGTCCTGTAATTCCATTGATAAGATTACAATGCTCTTGTGTGTGATATTTTGATCATTGCGTAATAGCTGTCACAACAAAAGCAACACAAAGAATAGATATTATCACATAAACACAAACTACAGAAGAAGCATTGGGTGCTCATGCATCGATGATGGTTGGAATGATAGGAAACTGCTGACAAACCAAAGCAGGATATTCATGAGGAGTAACGAAACCCTACCTCAATTCAATATGATGCTTTAACTATTATGCAAATTTCAATGACACTCCCCCATCTTTCTCATCCCCATCAATACAGAAACAAGATCCATAAACATTCCTCAAATGACAACATCTTTATTGCCGGGACCATTCTTGTGAACATCCTCTGGATCTGTTGGTTCAAGGCCAACACATCTTCCCTTAGATATGGGGCACAAAGCTATTCACAATATTACAAATGTGGTCCGAACAGAAACAGACATAGCTTCAGCAGTACATTCAGCTTTTTGTAATCTATGTACCTCAAAATGAATGCTAACGATGCAATTGCTTGCATGACTGTCAACTGAACTAACACGTGAATCTTAAAAGAACCCTGACCGAAGAGTTTTCAGTTTTTGTGTGCTTCAGACATCCGAAATCTTTCCCCATTTACAAAACTGTTTATGCCTCCATTTTTGCATCAAAGTCTAAAATGCAAAATTATATTTCATCTGCCACTTCTTTAAGACTTCTCCTAGCCCGTCCAAAAATTTCCACCATCTCTGTACTCCCTCAACATTACTGGTTCTTTCATCTAACTTTGTGTAATCTGCAAATTTAGCAACAAGGCCTGAGTTCATTTGTTATGATCCTTAAAGTATGACGTCAAAAATTGTGGTACAAACAGCTACCCTTGTACAGGTCTATCAGTCGCCGACTGCCATTATAAAATAAGCCTCTTTTCCCCGATTCTCTCCCTTCTCCTGGTCATTCAATCCTCTGTCCATGCCAGTACCTTGCCTTCAATAACGTGAGTTCTTGTATTACTTGGCAGGTGACTGCGTGGCATCATGTCAACTATCTTCTGGAAATCTAAGTAGATCACAGTAAACCACAAGAGTGGCAGGGTGACTCAGTGCCAGGGATCTGGGTTTGATTCTCACCTTGGGTGACTGTCTGCATGGGGTTTGCACATTCTCCCCATGTTGGTGTGGGTTTCCTCCAACAATCTAAAGATGTGCAGGTCAGGTTCATTAGGCAGGGGTAAATGTAGGGGAATGGGTCTGAGTGCGTTACTCTTCAGAGGGTCAGTGTGGACTTGTTGGGCCAAAGGGCCTGTTTCCATACTGTAGGGAATCTAATCTTATTTACATAGAATTGTATAGCACAGTAACAGGCCATTTGTCCATGATGTTGTGCCAAACATGACATCAATGTAATGAATATCTTCTGCATGTCCTTGGTCCATATCCCTCCACTCCTTTCGTATTCATGTGCTTATCTAAAAGTCTCTTAAATGCCCCTATTGTATATGCCTCCACAACTACCCCAACAGTGTTTTACAGACACTTACATGGGTACAAAATCCCATGCAAGGACTGCACAAAACACTGCATAGGACAAACAGGAAGACAGCTAAAGATCTGCATCCATGAACACCAACTAGCCACAAAACGACATGACCAGCTATCCTTAGTAGCCACACACGCAGATGACAAGCAACATAAGTTCGACTGGGACAACACTACTATTATAGGACAAGCCAAACAGAGAACAGCCAGGAAATTCCTAGAGGCACGGCACTCATCCACAGATTCTATCAATAAGCACATCGACCTGGACCCAATATACCGACCACTGCAGCGGACAGCTGGAACTGACAACCGGAAGTGGCAGATACAAACCAATATAAATGCTGGAGGAAAGATCACAGAAGAGCTTTACAGGAGGCTCCCAAGCACTGAGGGTGTCACCTAGACAGGGGACGAAATGTCTGCAACACAAATTCCCAGCTCGGCGAACAGAACCACAACAGACTCTTACCCCTCTCTATGTAAATGATTTGCAGCCTCCACATGTCCTTTGAACTTTGCCCCTCCCACTTTAAATGGAGCAGGATAGTTTTGGACGTTTCACCTCTAGAAAGGAGATTTGGACCATCAACCCTGTCTATGGATCTGATCATTTTATGGACTTCTCCCCAGTTTCCTTCAGCCTCCGCCACTCAGAGAAAATAGCCCGAGTTTTTCTAGCCTCTCCTTACAGCTTATACCCTGTAATCCAGGAAGCGTTCTGCTAACCCTTTTCTGCAATTTGTCCAAAGCCTCCACATCCTTCCTGTAATGTGGCAACCAAAATTGAATGCAATATTTGTAAGTGTGGCCTGACCGAAGTCTTATAAAGCTGCAATATAAGATGCTTATTCTTGCAGTGAATCCCCCCTCCCCCCCCCCCCCCCCCCCCATCAATAAGGACAACCATGTCATACACCTTCCCTCCTGCCCCCTTTACTTGCTTAGCCACTTTAAGAGAGCTATGTACTTAAACCACAAGATCCCTCTGTGCATCACTACTGTTCAGGGTCCTGTCATTGATTGTATATATTTCCTTAACATGTGATCTCCCAAAATGCAGCAACTCACACCTACCTGGATTAAATGCCATCTGCCCATTTCTCTGTCCATTTCTGCATCTGAGATATACCCTGCTGTATTCTTTGATAACCTTCTACTCTATCCACAATTCCACGGATCTTTGTAGCATCTTCAAACTTAATGACCTACCCAACTACATTTTTATCCAAGTCATTTATATATAAATATATATCACAAAGAGAAGAGGTCCCAGTACTGATCCCTGTGGAACACGTCCAGTCATGAACTTTCAGCTTGACAAACCATCCTTCTGCCACTTTCCTCTGCCTTCTCTGGGCAAGCCAATTCTGAACTCACACAGACAAGTCTGATACATCTTAATCTTCTGGATGAGTTTACCATGAGGGACCATGTTGATAACCTTACTCAAATCAATATAGAGAATAACCACTGCTCGACCATCATCAATTCATAGAACATAGAACATAGAACATAGAAGGATACAGCGCAGTACAGGCCCTTCAGCCCTCGATGTTGCGCCGACCAAATCCTACCTAACCTATACTAGCCCAATAACTTCCAAATGCCTATCCAATGCCCGCTTAAATGACCATAAAGAAGGAGAGTTCACCACTGATACGGGCAGGGCATTCCATGAACTCACAACCCGCTGTGTGAAGAATCTACCCCTAACATCTGTCCTATACCTACCACCCCTTAATTTAAAGCTATGTCCCCTAGTAACACCTGACTCCATTAGCGGTAAAAGGTTCTTAGTATCTACCCTATCTAAACCCCTAATCATCTTATACACTTCTATCAGATCTCCCCTAAACCTTCTCTTCTCCAATGAGAACAGCCCCAAGTGCCTCAGCCTTTCCTCATAAGATTTTCCTACCATTCCAGGCAACATCCTGGTAAACCTCCTCTGCACTCGTTCTAAAGCTTCCACATCCTTCCTATAGTATGGCGACCAAAACTGCACACAATACTCCAGATGAGGCCTCACCAGAGTCTTATACAACTGCAACATGACCTCAGGACTCCGGAACTCAATTCCTCTGCCAATAAAGCCCAGTACACCATATGCCTTCCTCACAGCACTATTTACCTGGGTGGCAACTTTCAGAGATCTGTGTACATAGACACCAAGATCCCTCTGCTCATCCACACTACCAAGTAGCCTACCATTAGCCCAGTAATCCATCATCTTGTTATTCCTACCAAAGTGAACGACTTC